>NW_015506045.1:699769-701580 GCF_001515645.1 Sinocyclocheilus grahami | reverse complement strand
GCAGACAGTGAGGAAGCATTGTGACACTGTGACACCAACAGTGGAGGCTTTAGCTGAGGAGGTTGGCTGGAGGGCAATTTTCTTCACCAACAAGCTGCAGCTGCAGATGCAGATTAGTCGCCGGAAGCAGAAGGAGAATCAGCACTGTGAGGATAAAAACGAGCCGAGTCCCTCTTCAGTACCTTTGGAGTAAACCATTGAAGACGACACTATTTTTGCTTGCATTGAAGATTCACTCTTGCAAATAGTGTGCACGCACTGACTTTGTTGTACATCTGACCGACTGTTACATTTGCTCAAATCTAAAATGTTTTTGAGCCAAAGAACCAGTTTTAGGTGAAATATATATTTACGCTGCATTTCACATCTGGTAAAACAAACACCTAATAGCAAATTTTCTGGCATAATTATTGCAGTCTTTGGGGTTATTTTAATACATTATGCCAGCATGTGTTTTCTCTACTTTACCTAACATAACTACCACAGTTCCAACAGTATTGTCCTGTCAGATGCCAATTTTTGTGAATAAAAACCTAAAATGTAGAAAATGTTGAATGTTATGTTGTTGCAAAAAACAGTCCTATTTTGTTCATTCAAATAAATAGCACATTTCAATTATATATTCTATACAGTATATTCAAATATTTCAATTATTAGTAAAAACACTGGTATAAAAAGTGCAATTTAGCCATCATAGCTCATCTGTTGCTGGATTCCTTTGAAGCATAACTAGATAACCATGGCAATCCAGAATTCGCTTTAGCAGTCATTAAACCTGTCAACACCAATCATATCACAAATATTCTCAGAATTTATCACCTCGGCTCTCCTTGATCATTTTAAATAACGGTATGCTTGAGATAATAAGACAAGTTATTTATGGGCATGGGGTTAAACTACACCCCTCATACGCTCAGTAGATTACTGTTGCGTGGCAATGTGTCACTACACAGGAAAAGACCATGCGTGGGGGGATGTTGGAAACCTGAGATGCTGTGACTAGACCGCTGGCTGCAGGTGAGAATCACTCAGATGATCTGCATCTGTGAATAAGCATGACAAAGACCACTGGGAAGGATACTGAAAGGCAAAGTTGTTCATTTTGGCTCCAAACAAGCTGAGGAAGAAGGTGTTTCTGAGATTGAACAATTTATTAATCAAGCTCCAGTAACAAGTGACATATCAAAAATGACTAACACCAGTGATCGGATGGATTTGGCTTTTGTGCTTCAAACAGGTGAGTGGATTTCTAGTTTTCTCACACTAAACTGTAAAATGTTGTCCAAAAAGTTGTATTGGTCAGATTTCTAGTGTTTTCTTGAACACAACACGGGCATCTGCTTCTGTTGATTTGTGACTTCATGTTCTCAATCTCCATCTAGCTAACATTGTTTTTTGACTTTTTTTCAAGTGACCAGCTCCAATCTTGCTGATAGCAATAGGCTTTTGGAGACCATAAAATCATTTGTCCACTTTGGAGCTTTCATTGTCACTGGTCTCTTTACCTGCCTCATCATAGCAACAGTGCGGAACAACCAGCAGCTGCATCAGAACCCTCGCTACATCCTATTGTGTCAGCACTGCATCTGTGTGACCGGCTTCAACATTATGGGCGCAGTTGTACACGCTCTTCGCAGCCTACGTTGGCCAGTCTCTCGAATCACCTGTTGGATCCTCTTCGACCTGCAGGTGGTGATGGCACGAGGTTTGATGATCACCCTCACACTGATGTCCATCAGCACTTGTCTGTCCATTTGCATGCCACTCCGCTACCCCATTCTGGTCCAACGCTTCTACCGCTGGGTCGCATT
>NW_015506045.1:698799-699685 GCF_001515645.1 Sinocyclocheilus grahami | reverse complement strand
GCATGCATCGCCAGCGCTTTAGTATTGCTGTTATTGCTGGTGCTGCTTATTATCATAAGCTACGTGGCGATTTACCTGGAAGGCAGACGTGCTGGCCATTTCACACGATCCAACAGTAAAGGCCGCCGCACCATTCTCATCCACAGCCTGCAGATGAGCCTGCACATTCTTCCCTCTCTCATCATCATTTCCCGGCATCAGGAGGCGCTCCCCATAGCAGTGTCGATTTTTATCCTCTTCAGTTTTGCACAGTCCCTGAGCCCTGTGGTGTTTGGCCTGCGCTGCAAAGAGCTCTACAAGGATATGCCACAATTTCTGCCTTGCTTCTGGGGAAACTGTGGCAGCTGTGGTCACATTGGGAGCATAGAGAGCACCAGCACTGGGACAATAACCAGTGCGGAGACCGCAGCCAGTATAGAGACTAACGCCTCCACCTGTATGGCCACCAGCACCCCATCTGCCATAACCACAGAGCATGAGGGCGAGATTGAGGGGTCAGACTTTGCCGAGTTAACCGTATAAGTTAGAAACAAGTGGGATGAGATGGACAACAGTGTATCAACAGTGTTAACAAATAGACAGTGGCCTCTTTATTTAAAACACGGAATAGGAAGGTCAACAAAAGAGACAAAACTAAGTTTACCTTTTTTTGTTTAATCAACAACATCAAAAGTTTGGGGTCAGGAAGATTTAAAAAAAAATTATTCAGTTATTAAGCTATATATAGCTGAAAGAATATGGCTGCATCCGGAAGCTCTAAAATGCTGCCTTCGGAGGCAGCATTCCAAGGCGGGAAGGCATCAAGGCACGTCCGAATTGAAATTCTGATTTATTATTATTCATCGAATTTTGAAGGCAGCATAGATGTATCCTTCACTGCCTTTGA
>NW_015506045.1:687449-692587 GCF_001515645.1 Sinocyclocheilus grahami | reverse complement strand
TCAGGAGAGAGTTCCCTCTGGTGGTGAGGAGGAGGCGGTACGGAAAACGGCTCTTTTTGTGAGGTTGTTTTGTTTTTATTGCACAACAAACAACAGAACAATTTAGAACACTCTTGTCACCGGCAACAGGCAGGGGGATGGGGGGAACGCACGAATAAGTGCAGACTTCGATGCCGGCTCATCTCCGATGCTGAACTGCAGCTTCCTCTTCCTTCCTGGTCCATCAGGAACGCGGCTGCGTTTTCGGGGTCTGGATTCCTGATGGACGAGGACCCTGCCATTTAGGGAAGGGGTATTGAGCAAAGGGATAACATTCTAGAGACGAGGACTAGCCGCGATCTAGATGATGAGCGCTATGCCGAGAATGAGCGCAAACAAAATCGCACAGGAGGGGGGGCTCCAGCGCACTTTGGCATAAAATGCTTTATAGCCCTGGATTGCTTCTGAACTTGACGGTATTGAGGAGCGCTGGTCCAGAGATGTGAGTACGAGCTGAATACAAGGCGTGCCACATCTTCGATACCTTCGGGAAATAAAGGAGGCTGGCCTTTGGAAGCTTGCGGTGCAACAGCGGTCAGGCTAGCGGTACCACTTGTCCAGTCTTCCAAGTTCTGGTTCAGCGGGAGGGGCCCACTCTAGCTCGAGTTCCTCCACTGCCTTGGATATAACATGGATTATATCCAAGGCAGAGAGGGAGAGGGAGGCACGTGGGCGGTGTGCCGACGTGTGCTCGCCAGTAGGCCTTCCGGTTTCTACCACAGGGTGACGCAGCCAGTGTTGGGCAGTAGGGTTGCTACAAGTAGTGACGCTACTAGCTTAACTACATTTTCACTGCACAGTAGTGTCAACAACAGCTACATTCTCCAAAGTATTTCTGAAGATCAAGCTCAAATCGGAACTATAACTGCTAAGGACCACTGATCCTGGATCATCAGTAAGTGACGCCACCGCCTCTAAACCTCGTAACTCCATTGGCTCCTCAAACTGTCAGTAAATTCTCATTATTCCTCCCGCCTCTCTCGTGAATGAACTGTGGCGTGCAGTTTGTAGCATCTCAGCTTGTTTGCGGTCTGAATGTAAATAAAGAACTGTTGATTGCATAAGTACAGTGTTTTCTTTACACAAGAAACACTATATTTATAAAGGCTGATGTTTTTTGTATTTGAGGAGCTGAGAAGAGTGTCTTAGTCTAACAAATAGTCACAGCCAAATAGTTTGTTGTGTGAAGCGCTAAATCTTTTATAATATGATATTGTGGCCAAATAACAGAAAAAACTGAGTGCCCACATAGCGACAGAAAACGGTATACCCTGCGAGTTCATGAAAACGTAAATGTGATGTAAGTACTGCCTCTGATGTGACGGTAATGACTGAAAAAAAACATTCGCTGGTCAAAAAATTTGTATTTGAACTTGATTTTGATGAAATGTTAATAGTATAATGACTATTAATATAATTAATATATATTAATATAAGTATAATGACTATAAGCATAGCCTATCTGTAGGCCTATGTGGCAGTGTGGGATGGGCTTCCCTTCTTCGGGTGGTTTACCCTTTATGGGAGTGAGCAATAGGGATAATTAATGTCAGAGTATTTAAATGTCTGGACAGGAAGCATTAGAACGTAGCCTTTGTCATACCCGCCCCTCTTCCGGTCTTCAATGTCACAGTAGTTGAGGTAGGTGATGATTGATTACGCGTGTAGTGTGCTTTAGCCTTTATAGTAATGCTCGTTCTTGTTTTTATATTTTATATATGTTGCTCTAGCCGTTCCTGTTAATAAACCATTTAAATCATTATAATGAGCCTTTAATTGCCTACAAAGACTAATAAGCGCTCAAGTAGCTTGCTCAAACACGCATAAAGCTTGCCACAGCACACCAGCAGAAATAACGATAATGAATGTGTCAGGGAAAAACAGTAAGGAGACTGCATTAACATTTTAATAATTTGATAAACTAGTGCTTTCTTTGTTTTTGGATTAAGAGATGAAAACAAGAGTGGATGCGTCTGTATGCATATGGATTACATAATCTGAAAATTTGTTTTCCATTTGAATTGGTTCATTTGAAAGTAGACATTTCACTCTCTATAGATATATTTAATGTCTGTAAATGAAGCTATGTCTAAGTTGCAAAGATATACACGAAGTTTCGCGCTCAAGTTCACAGAGACCGCACAACATATTCACACAAAAATAAACGTGGAGTCTTTAAAGATTCGAAAGATGTAGCTATTACTCTTATCTGTAAGAGTATTTTAGGAGTAAGTGAGAGCACCGGTGTAGTGCTGAAATTTGCACCCTGCCAGATTATGCACACCCTAGTATTGGTAGGTTTAGGAGTAGGTGTGGGGGAGGGGTTAGGATTAGGGGTGGGGTTGGGATTAGTCAATCAGGTAGCGACTTCAACTAGGGGGTGCATAATCTGGCAGGGGTGCAGAATTCGGCACAACACCGGTGCCTCCATCTGTCCTGCAGTGAGCGCTACTGTTCAGTTTACACTCTTAATAATTTGATAAACTAGTGCTTTCTTTGTTTTTGGATTAAGAGATGAAAACAAGAGTGGATGCGTCTGTATGCATATGGATTACATAATCTGAAAATTTGTTTTCCATTTGAATTGGTTCATTTGAAAGTAGACATTTCACTCTCTATAGATATATTTAATGTCTGTAAATGAAGCTATGTCTAAGTTGCAAAGATATACACGAAGTTTCGCGCTCAAGTTCACAGAGACCGCACAACATATTCACACAAAAATAAACGTGGAGTCTTTAAAGATTCGAAAGATGTAGCTATTACTCTTATCTGTAAGAGTATTTTAGGAGTAAGTGAGAGCACCGGTGTAGTGCTGAAATTTGCACCCTGCCAGATTATGCACACCCTAGTATTGGTAGGTTTAGGAGTAGGTGTGGGGGAGGGGTTAGGATTAGGGGTGGGGTTGGGATTAGTCAATCAGGTAGCGACTTCAACTAGGGGGTGCATAATCTGGCAGGGGTGCAGAATTCGGCACAACACCGGTGCCTCCATCTGTCCTGCAGTGAGCGCTACTGTTCAGTTTACACTCTCCGCACAGACAATTAGCGTACATTTTTCTAGGTTAAAGGGGTCCTATTATGCTCTTTTACAATGTCTTGAATTTGTTTTGGGGGGTGTACTAGAACATGCTCTCATGCTTGGTGGTTCGAAAAACGCATAATTTTTTACATATTTTACATTATTACAATACCTTTCTCCCCAGTCTGGCACAAACGGCTTGATTAGTTCCGGGTTTAATGAAGGCCCACCTTCCAAAAAACAAAATGTGATGTGATTGGTTAGCTATCCCAGTGCGTTGTGATTGGCAAACAGCTTCGAAGGTGTTTCAGTGCTGCCCCACCCCTTGCCAAAGCAGCAAGTTTAGTTAAGGATGGCGTCAATATTGCCATATCAATTTGAGCCGGATTCAGACCCAGAGAATATCGAACAAGAGGATCGTGCAGAAACTTTGCACGCACGGATATTGCAAGACATATTAGAGTGCTAACTTTATTGTTGTTGTTCTTTGGCTAAATCACATTTTTTAGATAGGATGTCAACAACCGCTTAAAAAAACTGCATTTAAGTACAGATAAGTGCATATGTATTATTTTTATTGTTATTTAATTCTAACATTAGAACATGAATTGCAGTGAAACTGTTATACAGTTGAATTTATTTATACCGTAGTCCAGTGTTTCCCAGGCGCATATACAGTGGGTATGGAAAGTATTCAGACCCCCTTAAATTTTTCACTCTTTGTTATATTGCAGCCATTTGCTAAAATCATTTAAGTTAATTTTTTTTCCTCATTAATGTACACACAGCACCCCTTATTGACAGAAAAACACAGAATTGTTGACATTTTTGCAGATTTATTAAAAAAGAAAAACTGAAATATCACATGGTCCTAAGTATTCAGACCCTTTGCTGTGACACTCATATAGCAGGAGCTAACCCATTAAGGGCCTAATACATTTATTTATATAAATGTATATCTGTATTCAATAAAGCCACAATACCAACTTTGAGAAAACAGTGTTTATTATTTATTTAAATACAGTGGTTTTTTTTTGTTTGTTTGTTTGTTTGTTTTTTAATTTCCTAAAAAGTAGCAGTTTAGGTCATAGGAGATTTCCGGCCGACAGCAAAAATTTATTTTGCCTATGTCACAATATGAGGTAAATCTCATGATACTGATTTTTGCTGCCAAATTGGTTTGGAACAGTTGTTGAATAAACAATTAACCTGAACTATCCTGCCTGTCTAATAACTTGCTAAAACTTGAGGCTACAGCAGCACTTCTTCGTCGTCGTCTTGTCTGATGCACTCAACCAAGCGTTCTAACCACGACCTCACCCCTCCCCAGCCCCCAACCATTAGAATTTCCATAGGCGGGAATTATTTTAATGATATTCTAATGGGCCACTTTGTGATATCACAAAACCTGGAAAACAAACGCTGTAGTCCAAACGAGCCGTTTGTTGTAGTTCTTGAAATGGGATTTTTTAAAAACGAAATATCTCCCTTTGGAGTGGACTTTGAGATTTGTAAGTTTGAAGATCTTTTTTATGCCCAAACATACACACTACACACTGACTAAAATTAAAAAAGTGAAAAAGCATAATAGGACCCCTTTAACATTAGATTGAGCGGCCATGTAAAGTTGCTAATACTTACATATTTCAGATGATAAGCCATATTTGAGAGGTCGATGAATGATAGGCGAGCGTTTAGATGTCCTGTCCGATGTATTGTATAGACTAGCCATTAACAATCTGTTATTCACGGAGGGGGCATATATTAGGGGGCAGCCCTAATGTTAAAGTGGCCTGAACCAGAAGTTGCTGCCAACTTAATTTCAGTGTAGTGACATATTTCCATCTGAAACGGAATACTGAATAGAGGGCATGGTTTTATGTTTGCGCTCCTCCTCTCTGTCTCTCACTCATAGCAATCTAACGGTTGGAGGGGTGTGTTTAAGTATATTCTGCCCAAGCTGTCAAACTGATGTCATCAGAAAAGGAATGCCATTCTAGAGCAGAAGTAAATGTTCAGATTTTGATTAAAGATTACGAAGACAAACTATTTTTTTCACCCAATTTATATAAATGTAT
>NW_015506045.1:658183-686520 GCF_001515645.1 Sinocyclocheilus grahami | reverse complement strand
TTCCATAGGCGGGAATTATTTTAATGATATTCTAATGGGCCACTTTGTGATATCACAAAACCTGGAAAACAAACGCTGTAGTCCAAACGAGCCGTTTGTTGTAGTTCTTGAAATGGGATTTTTTAAAAACGAAATATCTCCCTTTGGAGTGGACTTTGAGATTTGTAAGTTTGAAGATCTTTTTTATGCCCAAACATACACACTACACACTGACTAAAATTAAAAAAGTGAAAAAGCATAATAGGACCCCTTTAACATTAGATTGAGCGGCCATGTAAAGTTGCTAATACTTACATATTTCAGATGATAAGCCATATTTGAGAGGTCGATGAATGATAGGCGAGCGTTTAGATGTCCTGTCCGATGTATTGTATAGACTAGCCATTAACAATCTGTTATTCACGGAGGGGGCATATATTAGGGGGCAGCCCTAATGTTAAAGTGGCCTGAACCAGAAGTTGCTGCCAACTTAATTTCAGTGTAGTGACATATTTCCATCTGAAACGGAATACTGAATAGAGGGCATGGTTTTATGTTTGCGCTCCTCCTCTCTGTCTCTCACTCATAGCAATCTAACGGTTGGAGGGGTGTGTTTAAGTATATTCTGCCCAAGCTGTCAAACTGATGTCATCAGAAAAGGAATGCCATTCTAGAGCAGAAGTAAATGTTCAGATTTTGATTAAAGATTACGAAGACAAACTATTTTTTTCACCCAATTTATATAAATGTATATCTGTATTCAATAAAGCCACAATACCAACTTTGAGAAAACAGTGTTTATTATTTATTTAAATACAGTGGGTTTTTTTTTTTTTTGTTTGTTTGTTTTTTAATTTCCTAAAAAGTAGCAGTTTAGGTCATAGGAGATTTCCGGCCGACAGCAAAAATTTATTTTGCCTATGTCACAATATGAGGTAAATCTCATGATACTGATTTTTGCTGCCAAATTGGTTTGGAACAGTTGTTGAATAAACAATTAACCTGAACTATCCTGCCTGTCTATCTGTTTGAATGAGAGTTTTATTGATCACTGAGAGAGTATTGACTTGGTATGATGTTGGTTCAATATAAAATATATATAAAAAAATTAGGGCTGTCAATCGATTAAAATGTTTAATCTGATTAATCACATCCTTTTTCTGTGATTAATCGCGATTAGTCGCACACTTCATGATATTAAGCATAGACCATTTATCTTGTTTCAAATGTTTATTTTGTCATAATTTGCTATATCCAGCAAAGTAAACCAAAAGATTGAAGGGTGATTCTCAAAAATCTATACTTTCTGCAAGCTTTTTTCAAGATAAATTTAGATGTCTTTCCAAAAAATGACACTTAGAAACTCCAAAAGAAGAACCAAATGATATAAGGAGCCCATATAAGCACATATGAAAGAAAAAAAAAATCAGAATTTTATTGTACAAACCCAATTCCAAAAAAGTTGGGACACTGTACAAATTGTGAGTAAAAAAGGAATGGAATAATTTACAAATCTCATAAACTTATATTTTATTCACAATAGAATATAGATAACATATCAAATGTTGAAAGTGAGACATTTTGAAATGTCATGCCAAATATTGGCTCATTTTGGATTTCATGAGAGCTACACATTCCAAAAAAGTTGGGACAGGTAGCAATAAGAGGCTGGAAAAGTTAAATGTACATATAAGGAACAGCTGGAGGACTAATTTGCAACTTATTAGGTCAATTGGCAACATGATTGGGTATAAAAAGAGCCTCTCAGAGTGGCAGTGTCTGTCAGAAGTCAAGATGGGCAGAGGATCACCAATTCACCCTATGCTGCGGCGAAAAATAGTGGAGCAATATCAGCAAGGAGTTTCTCAGAGAAAAATTGCAAAGAGTTTGAAGTTATCATCATCTACAGTGCATAATATCATCCAAAGATTCAGAGAATCTGGAACAATCTCTGTGCGTAAGGGTCAAGGCCGGAAAACCATACTGGATGCCCGTGATCTTCGGGCCCTTAGACGGCACTGCATCACATACAGGAATTTTGGAAAACTGGGATGTCATGTCATCCGGACTAAAGAGGACAAGGACAACCCAAGTTGTTATCAGCGCTCAGTTCAGAAGCCTGCATCTCTGATGGTATGGGGTTGCATGAGTGCGTGTGGCTTGGGCAGCTTACACATCTGGAAAGGCACCATCAATGCTGAAAGGTATATCCAAGTTCTAGAACAACATATGCTTGTCTCCTCAGTCCCCAGACGTTTGCAGACTGTTATAAAAAGAAGAGGGGATGCCACACAGTGGTAAACATGGCCTTGTCCCAACTTTTTTGAGATGTGTTGATGCCATGAAATTTAAAATCAACTTATTTTTCCCTTAAAATGATACATTTTCTCAGTTTAAACATTTGATATGTCATCTATGTTGTATTCTGAATAAAATATTGAAATTTGAAACTTCCACATCATTGCATTCTGTTTTTATTCACGATTTGTACAGTGTCCCAACTTTTTTGTTATCGGGTTTGTATAATTTTGTAGTATAATTGCACTGTACACATTTTATGTGTACAGTGCGACAGCAAAGAGCTTTTTTACATTTTAGAGAAGTCAAGTTGCGATACCGAACAGGACCACATGGTGATGCCAAAAAATCCCTAAAACAACCGCCTGCTGACTGCATATATCTACTACAGTACACGGATCCATTCCGTATAACTAAACACAGCAACATAAACATGACAAATCAAAACATTATTGTGAATGTGTGAGGAAACAACGTGAATGTATGGAAATGTCTGTGGCTGTGCATAAATACAATGTGCGATCACTCCCATATTCGTGCATTTGAACGCCATTGCTATTGCAAATACAATCAGGCTTCAGTATTTCAGGAGAAAGATGTTTCCCCAAAGCGTCGAGATGGTCCTCACACAAGATCCAGGGGGCGAGGTTGGATCCAGATCACATTACCACGGGAAGTAGGGGTGCTGAGGGTGCTGCAGCACCCCCTGAGTGTAGCCCACAAAAAAAATGGGGGTGCTGGGGGTGTGGTGTTAAAAATAAATGAAAGAACAATATGTAATAAAAAATAAATATTCATTTTATTAATTAGTATATTCATTAAAATTCATTGAAAAAAGTAGCCTAAGCCTACAATGACAAGAAGCAATGGTTAAATATGAGTTAAGTTGAATCAAATTGACTGTGAAAGTCGTTTCAACTGATTAAACTTATTAAACTGACTTAAAAAAACATTTGTTGCCATGATTTTTGGAATATATTATAACCTGTAACATGTCTCTGCCGTACCCAAATTAAGAATTAACAACCATTTCTACAAACAGCAGAGAAAGAGCGAGAGCGGCTACCTCAGCAGCAACAAATCTCGCATTCTCACATCTGTCGCGCTTATTTTGATCTTTAACGTTAGGTCTTTCCTATTCTTGAAACAAAATTAATTCTTCAGGTTGATTCAATATTACTCTTACTGAAAAAAACACACACAACATCAACAATGCTGTCGCTTATATCAAACATAACATTTTTATGAACAGATAATAACAAATAAGATCAGTGGCGTAGCGTCTATGCAGGGTATGCAGGTGCATGGGCCCGGGCAGTTTGGGGGCCCGCCGAGCTGGGGGCAACGAGGGAACGAATAGAGCCCTGCATAGGCCCGGCCCTTGTCCAACAGCTTTATGAGAATTCTCGGCCCGAGTCCGAATGGATCCCGTGTCTTTTTTCTCTCTCCCAAAATTGTGTTTGCATTCAGTAGCCTATATAGCATTTTTGTGCCACGTTTAAAAATAACTAAATAAATAAGATTAACGTCTTTTAAGAATAAAGTTAAAATTACGATAATAAAATCATGTTATATAATGTGAAAATTCCCCCCATAGGCCTACTCCTCCAAAAAAAAAAAAGTCTGTGGCATCCGTCATTCTTTTGACTTCTTTTAAAACTCTGATTTATCGATTCATGGGACATTCGTTTGTATTAAGTGGTTCTGATTTTTTTCAATATGCATTCAAATATTCATGTTTATTTCGTGCTGCAAATATTAAAGAAGAAAATATAATTGATTCATATGCAGCTTGAACTGAGGCGAATTATCTACATTATACTCCAAATTAAAGAGCGTAAAAAGACGTTTGTTGTTTGTATTTTATCATAAAATTGACAGAAGGCTGAGACTGTGTAGTAACAAAGCACAGAGCTGCGATAATTGGGTGACTTGCAATCAACAATAGGGCCTAAGTTAAGTTAACCGAGTTGGAGCTCATAGCGTTTGGGGGGGCCCCGTACAATTATTTTGCATGGGACCTGCATGGGCTGACTTGCTATACGCCACTGAATAAGACTGATGTATCCGCGTTGTAACACAAATAAATGTACGGTTTTTGGATTTTCCCCTTACTTTAAATGCATGCTTATGGCTCATTATTATTAATCGAATTTTTTTTTTACTCTGAACTTTTATTAACAAAATAAATTAGGATATGTTTTACTTGCGTTTAACACAAATAAATAGCCTATGGATTTCCCCTTAGGCTACCTTAAAACGATCGTATTTTGTGGTTTATTATCTTATTAATTAAAACACATCAGCCATAAAACAGTACAATGGCAAATTTGCATATATTAAACATCTACCTTGCATTGACAAAATGAATAAGATGGATATAGCCGTTGTAACCCAAATAAATAAGGTCCTTTCCCTTATTTAATACTAATGCTTAGTTTGTAGTTCATTGTTGTTGTTTTTTTATGAAAACCCAGCAACAAAGACACTCACTTATAGGCTATTAAACGAATAAATGAAAGTTTTAGTAACAAAGGTTGCGCTTTGGATCCGCCATCATAGTATTAGACTTCTCGCATCGCTCTTGTCACGTGACCCCCCCAGCTCAAAATACGTTCCCGCGGCTATGACCTTACATATATCTAAACTTACCCGTCTCCACCCCCTGATACCTAAACCCACCCGTCTCCACCCCTAAACCTACCATCTCCGCCCCCTAGATGTGGATCCAACCCCGCTCCCTGGATCTTTGTTCTGCAGTGAGGGGCTACTGAATGCGTCAGCTTCTGACTCGACGTTGAGAGACCGAACTGATAGGGAAACCGTATTTATGTAACATATGTTACGAATGTTTTACACCATATGAGTAGATAGAAATCAAATACATATTCAAAATAACGAACATGAACTCAAAATGTAATACCAGTACAGTGTACAAAAAATATATGTTAAATGATATTCAATGACATACAATAATCTCAGATCTGAGACCGAATGATTGTTGTGTTGTTGTTTTGACTTAAACACTTCAAGGTCATGATGCAAAACCAGCAAGATGATGCAGCATCCAAAGTGCATGTTTACATAAACCATCAGTTATAAACTGTTAAATGTAATTATACATTAATGACCAATATTTAAGCATATAAGTGAAGTGAAGTGACATGACATGTGGCCAAGTATTGTGGCCCATACTCGGAATTACTGCTCTGCATTTATTTCATCCAAAGTGCACACACAGCAGTGAACACACACACACACCCAGAGCAGTGGGCAGCCATTTTTGCTGCGGCGCCTGGGGAGCAGTTGGGTGACTGAATCAACTCTTTTTGCTTCTGCACCGTAAAAATGGCTTGGTGGCAATGTCTGTAAATTCTAGAATGGCTGATATCACTTACAGAACATGTGTGGACTCCTAATCTGGCATAAAAGCAAAATATTGTAAATGAATGTGTTCTAAAACAAACAGATAATTTCATACTTCCAGTGTGCAGTATTCTATGTTATATAGGTCGTACCAAGGTCACTTCTGCCAGCTTCCCCCAGGGTTTGATGAGATCCTATTCAGAGGAACAGACTGATACTGTAATGAGTCAGTCCACTGAAGGCGAGCATAGTGAAGAACCCAAGTGCAGTTTATTTACAGGTGATCCAAACAATAATCCGAGACTTGACATGAACAGACTTGACATGAACAGGCTTGAACAGACTTGACTAGGCATGAACAGACTTGACTCACCGACAGCGGGTTACAACATCAATACACGACAAGGGGACAATGGGAACATGATGGCTAGTTATAGCAGACAAGGAGGGTCACATGACATGAACAAACCAATGGGAAACAAGACACATGACTAGGACAACCAATAAGAACATGACACAAAGAACAGAGGAACAATTGGCATGAAGACAAGAGGGCAAGGGAAGCATGACATTAACAGCATGAATCAAACTACAAAATAAAAGACACGAAAACAAGAACATGAAACAAAACCCAAACACCACATTACATAACCCCCCTTCTAAGGGCGGCTCCAGACGCCCAAACAAACACAAACAAAACCCAACAAGTCCAGGAGGGTGGTGGAGTGTGAGTTCGTGAACGGCCTCCGTGGCCGTGACAAGACAGTCTGTCAGTTCGTGAATGGCCTCTGTGGCTGTGACAGGACAGACAGTGAGCTCATGAACAGCCTCCGTGGCCATGACAAGACAGTTTGTGAGTTCGTGAACAGCCTCCGTGGCCGTGACAAGACAGTCTGTCAGTTCGTGAACGGCCTCTGTGGCTGTGACAGGGCAGGCAGTGAGTTCGGAAGCGGACGCCACCACCTCAGGAGGTTCTGCAGCAGATGCTGCCACCTCTAGAGGTTCTGCAGCGGATGCTACCACTTCTGGAGGCACAGGAAAGGCCCTTGGAGCAGACTCGTGGATAGGAGAAGCTACTGGGGCAGATTCATGGACAGGAAAGGCCTCAGGAGCAGATTCATAGACAGGAGAGGCGTCTGAGGCAGACTCGTGGACAGAAGAGGCCTCAGGAGCAGACTCGTGGACAGGAGAGGACTCTGGAGTGCAGTGTGCAGCCCACATGCTCAAAATGGCGACCGCCATTACGGGCAGTGCAGTAGACAGTGGGATGCCTGGCGGGCTTGAGAGCATAGGGACCACTGGAATGTCAGCCACTCTCACTGACATCAGTGGTGGGTCCATCACACTAGCAATCAGTCTTTTCAGTCCTCGCCCAAGCTCCGCATCCGACTCAGGCGTGGTGGCCATCTTGGCCGGGGACTCAGGCCTGGCGGCTATCTTGGCCAAGGGCTCAGGCCTGGCGGCCATCCTGGCCGGGGACTCAGGCGTGGTGTGAGCAGTCTCTGAAATGAGGCGGCCATGTCATGACAAGACTCTGGAAGATCAGCTGAGACGTGACGAGACTCTAGAAGGGCGGCCATTTTGTGAAGAGACTCTTGTGTGGCGGCCATCTTGCAACGAAGCTCTTCAATGGCGGCCATATTGTGAAGAATCTCCTGAGTGACCAGCATGATGTGAGCAGACTCTGGCTTGGCAAACGTGACGTGAAGAGGACTTGACGTAGCAGACATGACGGGAGCAGGTTCTGGTTTGGCAGACCTGACGTGAGCAGGCCCTAGGGTAGCAGACATGATGTTAGCAGACTCTGGCTTGGCAGACATGACGTGATCAGGCTTTGACTTGATAGATATGACATGAGTCAACTTTGACTTAACTGGCATGATGTGAGCAGGTCCTGGAGTAGCAGGCATGACGTGAGCAGGCTGTGGCTTGGCAGACATGATGTGAGCAGGCTTTGGCATAGCAGGCATGACATTAGCAGACTGTGGCTTGGTAGGTGCTGCGGGACTGTGGGTACCATCATCCACAGTGAATGGTGATCCAGCCAACAACAGAACAAAGTCAATATAACGTTCCAGTGACCAACAAATAGTTCCCCCTGGCAAACTTGAACGAAGGGGTTCATTGATACCAAAACTAAAAATGTCTTTAAGGGTCACGTCATTAAAATCCACAAAGTGACATACCTCACAAAAATCGGCCACATACTCCTCTATAGCCCGGCCACCCTGACGCAGGCAGAGGAGACGTGAAACTGCTGGGTTCATTTTGCTGGGTCGTGTATTCTGTAACGAGTCAGTCCACTGATGGTGAGCGTAGTGAAAAACCCAAGTGCAGTTTAATTACAGATGATCCAAACATCCAAACAATAATCCGAGACGTGACTTGACATGAACAGACTTGACTAGACATGAACAGACTTGACTAGACATGAACAGACTTGAACAGACTTGACTAGGCATGAACAGACTTGACTCACCGACAGCGGGTTACAGCATCAATACACGACAAGGGGACAATGGGAACATGATGGGAAACAAGACACATGACTAGGACAACCAATCAGAACATGACACAAAGAACAGAGGAACAATTGGCATGAAGACAAGAGGGCAAGGGAAGCATGACACTAACAGCATGAATCAAACTACAAAATAAAAGACATGAAAACAAGAACATGAAACAAAACCCAAACACCACATTACAGATACAGAACACAAATCAAGAAAGACATCTTATCCTACTCTAAGAAACTACCTTTAAAATGATAATGTTCTTATTCTATCCTTCCTATATTTGACCCAGTAAAGGTGGCTTTCACCTGGTATAATGCAGGCTGCAAACTAGACCTTGATTGATGCAAACACAGGATGATGCTGTGATTTCAATGAGCATGTTAACTATTATTTCTTTAGACATTTTTACCTTTTAATATTCCTCAGGGACAATTTATGGCTACTTATGGCTACAAAATAAAAAGCTATTAAATATTTTCCACTGTTATCACATGGGAATAGGATACTTAACCAATTACTTACAAGTAATGGTTTATGTTTTCACACTGTAGATGTCAGAGTAGAACCTGGTATTAAACAGCCAATTCTAACAGCATATTAATAGGCTTTTCAGCAAAATTTCAATACTAAACAATTATGAAGCATGAAGCAATTTATGAAAGAGGAAAAAATGTGAAACAATAATAACAAAAATTGTTTTGGCCAAAAATATTGTAATATACAATATAAATAACAAAATAATAACAAAAATAACAACTTGCCATAATAAAAAATGAGACAAACATCTCATTCAAATAATTTTTTTATTATTATTATTATTCTTATTCTTATTCTTCTTCTTATTATTATTATATTAATCTTGTCTGAATGTATGCCAGCTGTTGTATTCTGTTCACTTGTTTACACGACACAGAAATATAACATTTGGAGGATAGAATTCATAAATAAATAAATATATAAAATATTCTAGCAATGAAAAACAAAGTCTGTAACCAACATGCGAAACATCTCAATAGCATAAAAAAAGTTTGACATATTTTTGTTAGTTTAAAAAGTCATGATTTTAAAAACATGTCATAAAAGTGCATGTACTTTTATATTGAAGGCATTTAACAGATATTCTTTCTAAAAACGACTCATCATGGTTAATTGACTTACTGCTGAGTGCCACGTTGCTCCTGTTATTGTTGCACAGTTCTCTGTCCATCTGAAAGGAAGATGTTTATTTTCATGTGTTTCTCGGTCAAAGTTAATGATTAATGATTCTTACCAGTTCATAATGATTATAACATAATAACAGTTATCCACTAGAGGGCAGAGTGACTTGTGACATGACGCGATGGACGAGACACTGGGACCGATTGACTTTTAGAGATTTTGTAAGACCTTGTGGAAGTGATTCTTCTGAGGCAATATATGTTAATTTAAGACAGCATGTTTCTAGGAACAAAGTTGTACTAATAGGAATATTATAACAGGTGATACAGATACTTATAAAATGCTTATTGTGGAACATTGCATTTAGAAATATAAATTGGAATAAAGCTGGGCGTATTTGTGAAATTTACTGTTTACATAAACTAAAAAAGTTACATTTAAAATTGTACATGGTATATATCCAGCCAAAAGTGTTAGAGAGATTTAATTTGGATATTGATTTTCCGTCTGATTTTTGTTCAGTGGAAAAGGAGTCTATTGTCCATCTGTTTTGTAATTGTGTATACACAAGGATTTTCTGGGTGGATATGGAAAATTTAATTAGAAGGAAAACAAATATTGTATTCAAGTTAAATAATTTTGATATATGTATTATTCCAGTGAAAGTAATAATAATTTAGCTTTCCTTGTACAACTTTTTATTAGGCTATTTTGGGGAAATTTCACATACATAAGAAGAAATGATAAAGAACCAAGCCAAATTTCATTCATATTCTTCAAGAAACTCGATTTACTTTTGAAACTTTTACATTCATGTGACATTTACAGGTAATGCTGAAACAAAGCATTATTTCAAATGAACCCCGTTTGAGACTATAACTGTCACGATACGCTGCTGGAAGGAATGATGGAGACGTGGATAACATAAATGGTATTTAATAAGAGAATAACAGGGGTAAATCCACAACAGGAACAGGGGTAAACACAGGTAAACCAACAAGTAGACTCGACAAAGAAGGAACGCACAGACTGGAACTAAATACATGACTTAACGAGGCAATTGGGAGGAACACAGGTGAACAGAATGACTAATTAAGAGACAACAAGGACAGGAACAGGAACGACCAAATAAGGGCACATGAGGGAGAAACTGGGTCACGGGGAGCACATGGGGAGCAAAACACAAAGACAGTCCAATACTGACATTTTGCCCTCCTCCCGGAAGGCGCGTCCTCGCACCGTAGAACCAACAGAGTGAGGTACGGGTGGGAACTGGGAGGAGGCTCAGGAGGAGGACAGACACCCGGGAGGGGGCCGGCAGACAGAGTCCAGGGAGGTGATGATGGAGGGAGGAGCCAAGGAGGAAACAGGAAGAGCCCGAGGCGGAGAGCCAGGGCGACGGGGAGGATCTGGAGGGCCAAGGCGGTGCAGATGGCTCCGACGACCGAGGCGGAGGTGGGGATCCAGAAGGCCGCAGTGGAGCTGGAGCGACAGAGGATTGAGGAGGAGCTGAAGGGATGGAGGAGCCTGACAGAGCCGGAGGGACGAGGCACAGCCGGAGGAGTGGAGTCCCGAGGCAACGGATGGTCGACGACAGAACAAGGCAGAGTCGGGAGGACGAGGGAGCCCGGCGGAGCCAGTGGACTGATGGGCTACGGCGGAGAGGAGGGAGCTAGGATGCCATGGTGGAGCCGACGGGTCGACCGGCCGAGGCGGAGTCCGGGATTCAGGGGCTGGAGGTGGAGAAAGGGGATCCTCCAGCCAAGGCAGGCCCGCGGAGCTCGCAACGTACAGATGGTGGGCTGCAGGCAAGCAGAGGGGCTGCCAGACGACAGCGTTGGAGGAGGATTTGTGAGCCTCTGGGCTTTCAGGGCTGGTGTGTGTCGCCCACACACACCAAATTGCGACTCCCAATCTAAACTCAGGAACTTGAGCCCTCTCCGGGCTAAACTCAGGAACAGGAGCCCTTTCAGCCTTCCACATTCCCTGATCCATTAATTGCTCACCCTCAGCCACGGTGCAGGGGGCGGAGCTCCTCTCCAGGCTCTCACTGTCCATGACGCTCTCCCCTGTGGCGAGCTCTGTAGCCAGCTCTCGCACCTGGTCTGACATCACAGGCTCAGACTCAGGCTCCGGGGCGATCCTCAGCACTGTCGTTCTCTTTGGTGATGGCTAGTTGGTCGTGGCGGGCTCTGGCTCTCTGTCATCGGTGGGCTTGGGCATAAACTCTGCGCAGCGGGGAGATGGTGGGCTGGGCTCTGGGTCTGGCTGTGTTCTGGATCGGAAATAGATGCTCTCCAGACACTGGATGATAGCTTCTCTCCAGCTTAGTCTGGTGGTGTCTGGGACGTCGACGGAGCGGTGGTAATTAGCCCCGATCCAGAACAGTGAGTTCAGCGCAGCGTCGTCGGCTAGGGCAGTGAACTTGGCAGCGAGGGGATCCATGGGGAACACGGGGGAAAACAGAAAACAAACACTGTAAAAAACACGGAAAACAAACGAAAGGGAGACACGTAGTTAAACTGTTTTGGTCGAGTCTTCTGTCACGATACACTGCTGGAAGGAACGATTGAGACGTGGATAACATAAACAGTATTTAATAAGAGAATCACAGGGGTAAATCCACAATACACTCTTAAAAATAAAGGTGCTTCAAAAGGTTCTTCAAGCGATGCCATAGAAGAACCATTTTTGGTTCCACAAAGAACCATTCAGTCAAAGGTTCTTTAAAGAACCATCTCTTTCTTACCTTTTTATAATCTGAAGAACCTTCTTTCGCCACAAAGAACCTTTTGTGAAACAGAAAGGTTCTTCAGATGTTAAAGGTTCTTTATGGAACCATTTAGACAAAAAGGTTCTTCTATGGCATCGTGAAGCACCTTTATTTTTAAGAGTGTAGGAACAGGGGTAAACACACATAATCCAACAAGTAGACTCGACAAAGAAGGAATGCACAGACTGGAACTAAATACATGACTTAATGAGGCAATTGGGAGGAACACAGGTGAGAATGACTAATTAAGAGACAACGAGGACAGGAACAGGAACGACCAAATAAGGGCACATGAGGGAGAAACTGGGTCAGGGGGAACACATGGGGAGCAAAACACAACAAAGACAGTCCAATCCTGACAATAACCTCCAGAAACATTAAGCTATACTCTGAACAAATTTTGTTGATGGTATAACGTCATTGAAAAACATACAAAAGTAGACATGCAGTATAAACGGTTTTATTAATAATATGTCTAATTAACCTGTTAAGACACTTACAAGCAGTGGACACAATAAATGTGCATGCTTGATATATTTTATATTTTGTAGTGAAAATAAACATGGTCATATCAGATTATAGGCTATAGTATGTATAAGTACAACAACAAAACAAAACAACCTGAACAAAAACCTGTTCCTGTTGTATTTTGCCATTTGTGCGAGTGACCCGCTGATATGCTCAGTACTTTGTGTCTCTGGGTTAAAAGCAGATGGGGGATTGTTAGTCTGTTCTCTCCCTCCACCACCTCTTTAATCCTCTCTTGTAAGAGGAGGTGATCTCCAGGTGAGACAAGGCGGTCCTACTGCCATGAAGGACAGAGATGGCTGCCTAGCTGTGTCCGATCTAGAGAGAAGTGCAGATTTACCATTTGACAGTGGGTATAGATATACAGTGGTGTGAAAAAGTGTTGGCCCCCTTCCTGATTTCTTATTTTTTTGCATGTTTGTCACACTTGAATGTTTCAGATCATCAAACAAATTTAAATATTACACAAAGATAATGCAAGTAAATACAAAATGCAGTTTTTAAATGATGATTTCATTTATTAAGGGAAAAAAGCTGTCCTACGTGGCCCTACGTGAAAACTTAATTGCCCCCTCCTGTTAAATCATGAAAGAACTGCAATTAACCACATTATTTTAGAAAGCTGAGTTCAATTTCACTAGCCACACACAGGCCTGATTACTGCCAGACCTGTTGAATCAAGAAATCACTTAAATAGAACCAGTCTGACAAAGTGAAGCATGCTTAAAGAGCAACACATCATCTAAAGAAATTCAAGAACAGATGAGAAACAAAACAGTTGATATGTATCAGTCTGGAAAGGATTATAAAGCCATTTCTAAGGCTTTGGGACTCCAGCGAACCACGGTTAGAGCCATTATCCACAAATGTAGAAAACTTGGACAAGTGGTAAACCTTCCCAGGAGTGGCCAGCCTACCAAAATTACTCCAAGAGCACAATGACGACTCATCCAAGAGGTCATAAAAGAACCCAGAACAACATCTAAAGAACTGCAGGCCTCACTTGCCTCAATTAAGGTCAGTATTCATGATTCAACAATAAGAAAGAGACTGGGCAAAAACGTCATCCATGGGAGAGTTCCAAGGCAAAAGCCACTGCTGACCAAAAAGAACACAAAGGCTCGTCTCTCATTTGCCAAAAAATATCTTGATTATCCCCAAGACTTTTGGGCAAATATTCTGTGGACTGATGAGACAAAAGTTGAACTTTTTGGAAGGTGTGTGTCCCGTTACATCTGACGTAAAACCAACACAGCATTTCATAAAAAGAACTTCATACCAAAAGTCAAACATGGTGGTGGTAGTGTGATGGTCTGAGGCTGCTTTGCAGTTTCAGGACCTGGACGACTTGCCATAATTGATGGAACCATGAATTCTGCACTCTATCAGAAAATCCTGAAGGAGAATGTCTGGCCATCAGTTTGTGACCTCAAGCTCAAGCGCACTTGGGTTATGCAGCAGGACAATGATCCCAAACACACCAGCAAGTCCACCTCTGAATGGCTCAAGAAAAACTAAATTAAGGTTTTGGAGTGGCCAAATCAAAGTCCGGACTTAAATCCGATTGAGATGCTTAAACAGTCCATTCATGCTCGAAAACCCTCCAATGTGGCTGAATTAAAACAATTCTGCAAAGAAGAGTGGGTCAAAATTCCTCCACAGCGCTGTGAAAGACTCATTGCCAGTTATCGCAAACACTTGATTGCAGTTGTTGCTGCAAAGCGTGGCACAACCAGTTATTAGATTTAGGGAGCAATTACTTTTTCACGTAGGGCCAGGCAGGTTTGGACAGCTTTTTTCCCTTAATAAAATAAATAATCATTTAAAAACTGCATTTTGTATTTACTTGCATTATCTTTGTGTAATATTAAAATTAGTTTGATGATCTGAATCTTTTAAGTGTGACAAATATGCAAAAAAAATTTAAAAACAGGAAGGGGGCCAACACTTTTTCACCCCACTGTATACATGTCTGTTAATTAAACAAATTTACTTGCTTCTTTGTAAGCATACAATTATGTTTTTGCACTGTGTACCTACACAACTATGTTTTCCCTGTGGTTTTTACACAAAAGCTAATACAATGAGAAACTATTCCAGATTGTATCATACCAGTCTATGAAAAATAATCCATTTTATTTTCCCACACTGATTTTAAAGCCTTTTCAGCCACAGATACATCTTCTAAACTCACAATAACTGCATATAGTTGGCTGATGTTCAACATGACCTAGAAAGTTTGATTGAGCAGCTTTAACATCTCATTGCTGTGTACAAATGAGACCCCCTCCTCCCACTCTAGAAGCATAAGACACTTTTGGTATGGATTAACTTATATTAGCTTAGCTTTAGCAGACTGAATTAGCTTACACTGATGCGCACCGTCTTAGATACAGAGATCACTCCCAAACAGTAGGAGAATTTTGTCATTTCTGTTATGACCTCTGACTGGAGCATAAAATCCCTGTCAATATGGCATAACTATATCCAAGTATGGTTCATCTTGATCCATGAGACTGTTCTAATTTTCATGTTGTTTTTACATAATATATCTACATTTTTTTGTGTATACTTTATCTTGTTTATCTTGATATTTCATTCTCTCTACGGTTACACTTTACTTGAAGGGGTGTGCATAATCATGACATGACACCTTCATAATCATGGCATGACACATGTCATGAATATGAAGGGGTTTTTATGCATGTTTATGACAACTGTCATTAAGTGTCATTCGCTCAGTTATGTAATTTTTAATGCAAAGATGACATTGTTTGAGATGTCTTTGTTATGGGCTATGGTTAGGGGTAAGGGTAGGGGTGGGGTTAGGTTAGGGTTAGGTCAAATAATGTCATATTTGCATTAAAAATGACATAACTGAGCGAATGACAGTTGTCATAAACATGCATAAAACCTCCTTCATATTCATGACATGTGTCATGTCATGATTATGAAGGTGTCATGTCAGTCTTATGCACACCCCTTCAAGTAAAGTGTTACCCTCTCTACAAATTGACCTTTTTAAAACTAACAAATGGTGTGAGATATAATGTGAAGGACTGTGTGAAATGAAAAGATTTTAAATGGTCACCTGGGCTAGTGTAGGTGATCTCTGTATTTCATCACAAAGTACAAAGAAGGAATTAATGTGAAAGGTAATGCTCATTAAAGCAGGTCTAAGAGAGACTGGCACACTGCAGAAATGAGGCCAGTGCAGCAGAGTGCAAATCATAAAGGTAAGATGTTTCAGCTTATGAATGGCATTTTAACAAAGCAACTTCATAACCTGAACTTACCTGGCAAGAGCGCTTTAGATTTCAACAAAAATCAGGAGCAGGACAGAACCGTGGACAAATAATTCATATTTGATGATGTCATAATATCATATTTCATCGGAATTTGTGACACGAGATTATTGCCTTTTACTTGCATTCAAAGTAAATCACTACATCATAAATTGTACTTATTATTTATCAGCTTTATTCCTGCATAAACGGTATGACATGCTCAAAAATGAACAAAATCTTGCTTTTCTCTTTAAAGTAGGATTAAAACCCCACATACTTGTAATTTTGCCTAATTTTGTGCCGTTATCACTCAGTGCCAGAGCAGTGAGCATATGCAAAATGTGATAGCTCAGGATGAATTGATGAGTGAACGTACTCTAGTAAAGACAGAAAGCATGTGGCAGGAACATAATGACAAAATTTTTGACTCTCAATACATTCTAACAGCAGATCCTTCTGAATCAATTGTTTCGAAAAATAAAAAAGGTATATTTGACTAAATGATTATGCTAAATCAAAAACAGGCAAATTGCTAATATTTCAAATCAGTAAGTAAAATGATTTCAAATCATATGATTGATTGTGTCAATAGATAGACATTAGACCCTTTATTTGGTATTTGGTGTGGCAATAGCACATTAGCCATTGGCCTATAAACAACAGGAGGAAGTTTTAGTGCATCCTGCTAGCCTCAGCATTTTGTACACTCCATGCTGAGCTGTTAGCTCTCACATTTTTGCTCCTCTCATCGTATCACCATTTATGTTTAGACAACAGAGCCCGATGGCCATGCGGTTACTAGCGCTCTGCATCTGCCTAAATATAGTCAGCCCTAAAGCTTCTTAGTGGGAGAACCCTCTTATAAGTTCCTTTCCTTGAATAGTAGCTGAGTACAGACCACACAAATATACTTAAGTGAAAATCCCTTGCAGGTATTTAATTCTAAATGAGTAATTACTGGGTTGTCAGTGTGTCTTGGTCTACAGGTGCATATGTCTTAGTGGCTCATTTGCGCCTTGGCTTCGAAGCGGGTCGCACACAAACGCACTGGCAGTAGCATCTTCTAGCCTGATACCGCAGAGCTTCCGGAGCTTTCCATTTCTCTAGGGCGACTAACCCGACACAGCCGCCACAATGTGTGACATGGGGGGACTCGATAACTTGGTGGCCAACACGGCCTACCTAAAAGCCCAAGGGGGTGATGACAAGGAAATGAAGAAACGTCGCCGAAGTCTCTCTCTACCCAAGCCAGAACAATGTGCTGCACTCAGGTCGACTCTGGACACGGACTTTGAATCCCTCAGCGAAAAGCAACCTATTGGAAAGAGGTTTTTTCGCCAGTATCTGGATCAAGCAGGGCCAGAATGCAATGCTGCTGTAGAATTTCTGGATGATCTGAATGATTGGGAATTGTCAGAGGCCGCTGCCAAAGACAAGGCCCATACAAATATCATCAATAAGTTCTGCAAAGATGGTTCCAAGAGCTCCCTCACCTTCCTGACTGGAGATGTAGCAACCAAGTGCAAGACGGTTACTGACAAAGATTTCGAGGAGGTGATGGGACAGGTGAAGCAGGCCACCAAAGAGTTCCTAAAAGGCAAGCCGTTTACAGATTACCAGACAAACGAATTCTTTGACAAGTTTTTGCAGTGGAAAGAGTACGAGAAACAGCCAATCACTGAAAAGTACTTTTATGAATTCAGGACACTTGGAAAGGGCGGATTCGGAGAGGTAGGTTTTTTTTCTTTCCGCGAAGTGCAATCTATTAGCATATAATTGAAATGGTCAGCCTTAACTAGGAGGTGTTAAAAATTCCAAGTACATGTCTTAAATCAAAGATATCATGATGTAGTCTCTCAAACTTAACCATGTCAATCCTATACACTTCCAGGTGTGTGCAGTGCAGGTTAAGAACACCGGCCAGATGTATGCCTGCAAGAAGCTCTGCAAGAAGCGCCTCAAGAAGAAACATGGTGAGAAAATGGCCCTGCTAGAGAAGAAGATCTTGGAGAAGGTCAACAGTCTGTTCATTGTCAGCCTGGCCTATGCTTACGACACTAAGACCCATCTCTGTCTGGTCATGAGCTTGATGAATGGAGGTGACCTCAAGTATCACATCTATAACATTGGTGAGAAGGGTATTGAAATGGATCGGATCATCTATTATACAGCTCAGATTACAACCGGGATGCTTCACCTGCATGACATGGACATTGTGTACCGTGACATGAAGCCAGAGAATGTGCTGTTAGATAGCCAAGGCCAGTGCCGTCTTTCAGATCTTGGTCTCGCTGTGGAGATTCCCATTGGAAAGACCATCACCCAGAAGGTGAGTTGATCGCATCTATGCTGTGATCATTACCGGTAAAGGCACCGGATAACAACTGGGTATGCTTGTATGAGATAAATAGCATGGAGAGTCATTCTCAAATTACTAAAGGAGATGAACAACTTCAACAGTAAAACCAAAATTACAGACTTCCTAAAACTCCATGTTATTTGGGGATTTTATTCAACACCAATCCATAATTATGCTGTATATATATGTTATTGAAACTAGATTGGACTAGTGTAAAAATTAAGTATCTAATAAACCTTAATGGACTATTCATTTGCTAAGTTGGGCCGCACACTGACACATACCTTTGAGCTACATCACTGTGAGAAAACAGAAACACTTCACATCATAAATTGAACACAATCAGCTAATTCAATACACAATTAATTAATAGACTTTTCTGCTTTTTGCAATTATAGTTCATATTTAAGTCATTTTTTAAATTAGCCAATCAACTTGCAGAACACTTGGATTCCATTACAGACAGTAGTCCTCAGAACACAGTTTGAGATCACTGGTCTAGTTAAAGTCTTTGTTTACTTTATGTTTAGCAGTCCTAGTATGCCGCCAGGACTTTAGAGATTTTCAGTAACACTGTTAGGGACCTTAGATTGTTTGTCTTTTACACAGTAAATCGGGATTACGACCGTGTTAGCGTGGTATTCTTTGCCTGTTATATAATTCCTGGTGATCGTCATCAACCTGAGTACAGCTACATCAGTGAACAGACCCAAAGACTGCATGAAGAAGTGATACAAGGATCAGTTAGCTGCAGTGTCCTTACCTGCACCATTGGCTCATTGTCTCTTTAAGCTTTTGCATTGGTAGGCCACAGATAATTGTGATTAGGAGGATTCTTCATTAATTTTTTTTTTATTATATTTATTTTCACTCAGTTATATCAGTATTCATTTCATGATATGCTCTGCATTAAAACTCTGCTGTAGCTAAGATAAGGTTACGTCGTTACTTCAGGGCCCACAAGTGCTTCACCTTTACCCAAGAGGCGCAATAATCACAACTGGGTCTCTATCTCACTACAATAAACAGTGTTATACAAAATAGCATGAAATCTATAGCTATTGTTAAATTTATTAATGTAGTGCAGCATTATGGATAGTAAAATGCCAGTACACCATTAGCAACTAGGAAGCTTGATGAAATTCATTGATGAAATTATGATTGATGAAACACCGTTTTTCTTTTTTTGGTCGAGATTTACGGATGTAAATTGAAAGCTCGTTCAAAGAATTATGCCATAGGTAACAAAAATGATCAATTAAATTACAGCACAACACAAATTAGGTTAATTGAACCCAGAAGGTGTTTTAGAAGGTAGTTATCTAACTAAATGGTTTAAAATGTTAGACGCTACATTTGTAATGACAAATGGCATTTGTAAAGATACATTGTACATGTAACAGAGGGAATATACTACCTTCATTGTGTTGTCCCTCAACTTTACATTGTTTTTGTTTTGTTCGGTATTCAGATTTTCTTATCATATTTCTTAAACTCACTCTGGTGGAAAAATACTCAGTGTTGCCCCTCATGACTTGCTCATTTTTGATATATTGTCAAGTGTCAAAATGAAACAACTTTCATGCAGTGACCCTAAGCTTATTATCCCGTGCCCTTCTTGAGTCCTCAATGCAGGTTGAAGCCCAAGCTGAACCACCGGGGGTTTGGTTGGCTTTACACTCCTGATCCTCTTAGGCAGAATTACACAAATCTGTCTCTGATCAGATAGCCAAAGCCTGGGGACGCGCTACATTTTATATTTGTCGCATGAATTTTATATGTTTAAAGGCTCTGGGTTTATCACTGCTCTTTGCTGTCATTTTCTTGTCTTTCTTGAACACTTTATTGACTGCTCTTGAAGCCTTGATCTTCTTGACATCTCACAACTTTAAAGTCATGACCCAGCAGTTTCATTTATGTAACTACACTATATGCACAAATGATAGCTTCAGTGGTCTGAAGGTCTAGGTCATTCTAGTTTAGGTAATCGAATTATGTTAGTCTGGCACAATGACCGTGCATCTTTTCCCATGTAATCACTACATTTTAGCTTGACTGAGCCTAACCCTGCTGATTACTATATCTTAATTTTCCTCTTGCAGATTAAACTGCCAGCAAATGTCCTGCTTAAGGATAGATTATTTAGCCAAAAAACAATGCTTTTGTCTTAATTATTCAGTATGATAGTGTTGTTGTAACTATTATCACGCTTTAAATCCCATAAATGGATTTTTAAGCACCCATAGTGGTCTGTCTTAAAGCCATGCAAGTAAATTGAAGAGCTCTGCTGTTAGATTAGCCATATAGTTATTAATGAATGACTCTAAGTGAAAGCATATCTTTGTACACAAAGGTGCACATGTGCATTTGAGCCTAAGAATGGATGTCTTTATATAACCAGACTGTCCACTTCATCACAGTGGATCGGCACATGACTCCTGACAGGTAGTAGAGGATTACAATTAAGCTTCTTCTTTCTGGCAAAGAGAGGAAATGAGGTACAAGCAATAGATAGGGTAATACTTACATAAAATGCTTTACTACTACAATGCTGTTACCTTAATAAACTCCTCTGACAAACAGATATGCTCCTCAAAGCATGACAGTTTCATACAAAGGGGTGGTTTCGCATCTTATTTAAACAGATTCCCACGGGAAATGATAATATAAAAAGAGTTCAGTCTGAACTTTTGTCCCTCAAACCTTTTGGTTCTCTTTTCACAGGCTGGAACGGGTGCATATATGGCACCTGAAATCCTCACTGAAACCCCATACAGGGCATCAGTGGATTGGTGGGCTCTTGGTTGCAGTATCTATGAAATGGTAACTGGCTACACCCCGTTCAAAGGCCCTGAAGCCAAGAAGGAGAAAGTGGAGAAGGAGGAGGTACAGAGGCGCATCATTAACGAGGAATCTAAGTTTGAGCACAAGAACTTTGATGCCCCCACCATAGACATAATCAAGCAGTTCCTCAAGAAGAAGATTGATGAACGTCTTGGCTGCAAGTAAGTCCTTCTATCCCTCTTAACCTCCTGATCCTTCAGTGTGATCGGAGGTGCTAAAGCAGGATATGTGGACCCTAACCTGCTTGAAATCCTTTACCACAATATTCTTCAATAGTGTCCTACAGGTCAAAGCTATTGTATCAAATTTGTATGCCTTAGCAAAGATTATTTTCTAGGTCTAAAATCCTATATGGTCAACCTATATCTCTTCTTTTGGGCCAAATTATAATGTAATAATGACCAAAAACCTTGGTTTTCTTGAACCAGATAATGGCAATATTGTGAAATGCCTTTTTCCCAAATGACTAGAGTGTATAATTGTTACTTGTACTATTTTCACAGGGGTGATGATCCCAGGAAGCATGAGTGGTTCAAGTCCATCAACTTTGCTCGTTTGGAGGCTGGCCTTATTGATCCACCCTGGGTGCCCAAACCCAACGTTGTCTACGCAAAGGATACAGGTGACATTGCTGAGTTCTCTGAAATCAAGGGTATTGAGTTTGACACAAAGGATGAAAAGTTCTTCAAGGAGTTTAGCACAGGTGCTGTGCCCATTGCCTGGCAAAAGGAGATGATTGACACTGGACTCTTTGACGAGCTCAACGACCCCAACCGGAAAGAATCATCCGGTGGTTCAGATGATGATAAGAAATCGGGCACTTGCACACTTCTGTGAGAGGACCAATCCAGCCACCCAGCCCAGAATTCACCAGCAAATGCTTTCAGTGGCATCATTAAGATGAATGAAACTGTGCTCTGTGTCGAAGAAGAGTGGACCGTGACAAAAGAGATGGGACGTTAGTCCATTGTAGCATAGAAGGAGACTCTTATTGCTTCAGTTGCACAGCCACATGGTCTGAGAAACATTCTAGACCATCCATGATGTGGTGGACTGAGCTTTGGACCAGTCAGGGAAGTTCTTCTCTGCAGTTCCTTTATGTCTCGTGAAGTAGTCAACCGCCTATCCAACAGGGGGTGCAAGTAAAAGTACTATTCAATATTGAGAAGATGCTAGAAGAGTAGAAGACTACAGGCCACTTAAAGATTGTGATGTAACAATAGCGACTCAATGTAATCAGCAGCAGTTTGTGATCAGAAGGCAGAGATGCATGGATATGCAAATTGGAGTCATTCCCAAGAAGCAGCGGCTTGCATTTCAAACATCTCCTGCCTTGCCAAATCACAGTTTATTTGTGGATTAGTTCACTGTGTACTAGTACACAATTGGCATCTATTGTACACATACTCTTTGTAAGACTTTAAGAAGCTACTGAAGATCAGGCCCAGACGGAATCTACGGAAATTCGTTCTCGTTTTTTAAAATTCGGAATTCTGTGGCATGTTCTACAAGCTAAATTAAATGAGCTAGAGTTCCTCTATCCACCAATCGATTTTCCGAACCATTAGTCCTAGGGTTGCTTGAGCCTGTCCCGGCATCTCAAGCTGTAGACAGGGAAAGACCCTGGAGAGATGGCTAGTCCATCACAGGGTCAAATTTGTGAAAATGTGTAACAAAATAATTGTGAAGGATGTAAAAATGTTGTAATGGTGGGCGTTCCAATTGCACAGATTCCATGTGGGCCTGCTTGTTGTGACACAGGTAAACATCTACATCAGGGCTGTCCAAACTCGGTCCTGGAGGGCCGGTGTCCTGCAGAGTTTAGCTCCAACTTGCCTCAACACACCTGACTGGAAGTTTCTATGCCTAGTAAGAGCTTGATTAGCTGGTTCAGGTGTGTTTAATTAGGGTTGGAGCTAAACTCTGCAGGACACCGGTCCTCCAGGACCGAGTTTGGACACCCCTGATCTACATGCTAACAAAGTGCATTTGAATGAATTGTGTAATTGCTCAACAGAGCTCCAATGATCTCTGTTGTAGAGATTGTCGCACAAATTGTTAACGCATGACCTCCATGCTTGTGATCTTTGATAGCAGGGCTTTTCGGATTCTGCACCTTGTGTGTATAAATATGTACATATAAATATGAATTAATAAATCAACATATATTATCAGCTCTGAAATTAAATCAGAGCTTGATTGTTTAGCATTTAAAGGTAATTCCATTTGTGTTTTGTTATCATATCCCATCATAACAGAGTGGTAAATATGTACACAGCAGACAGCCTTCCTTTACAGATAAGTTCAGCTGAAAGAGGTCAGTCCTCAAGGGCACAAATAGAGGGCTTTGGCACTGACTCGTCTGCTAAATCCTCACCAGTTGCGCTATGTAACCAAGGTGGAGGTTATGCCCTCTTCCAGTCTTCCGTGGTGATGCTTGATGCTGAGCAAGAGCAAACAATTGTTATTGTGACATAAAATGGACCAAACTACCTGTCTGCAAATTAATTATTTGTTCTGTGTCTTTTGAGTTTTTACTGTTTGAGGTAAGAAATAATGACTGATTGTAATTGTATATAAGGTTTGAGAATGATTCTAAATAGAAATTTCAGATATTCAACAGAGGCATGGATTCAAAATGGGACAATAAAATGTTTCTTTCTTTTACAGATTTATTTCTTAGCTTCTCCCCCTCCCATAACACTGGTGCTTGGTGCTAACTCGGTTTCAAATCAGCAAATTGAATGGAGTTATGTGTTCCTGAGATAATTAAATCTGAAGTTTAATCTCTCACGTAATGAAAATTCAACCACATGCTGGCGCATTCTTAAAACAATCTGTGCAAGAGTCAAAGCCTAAAAATATTCCCCAGATTAAGGAGCCAAATGACAGACCGCCTGAAAAGTTCTGGGCTGAATTCAGAACACCACACTTATCTTGTAAAGCGATAATCTGGTTTATACTCGCGTACTTAAATCAACCTCTAATCCTTGTAACCTCCAGTCTGATTTGCTGAACCAAGACAAGTCACTCTCACCAGACTTACCAATTTATGATCTCCTCTGAGAGCATAGAAATACCAGTCTGGTTCAGCACACATGAATGAATCTGCTTCCTGTGTTCAAAGACTGTTACATCACTTCTGAGCTTTATTAGGCAGTGTACATGTAGAGATGGTGTGCATATTACTATGCAGGTCTGCTTATGATTGAGTTTTGATGGAGTAGTAGCAAGTCAGAAAAGTCTTCAGACAGTAAAGCTAAAGACCCTGTTAAGCCAAACAGATCCCACTCCTCCTTATGTGAACCAATATCCACTAATGCGGAAAATAAGCTTATGTGTGTAAGAAGCAGTGTTAGTGAGTCTCCTTACTGTTTAATAACACTGTGTGTTATTAAAACATGTTGGAACTTTTGATTTTGGGCGTGTTTGTCAGTAGCCAGGAGTTCTCACACTTTTAACACCAAAGACTCCAAAATATGATAATACATTTGTATATTTCCTGAAATATAATAGCAGCTATATATTTTAATAATGCTTTGTGAAAAACATTGATTTCAAAATTAAATAACTGGGTCCTATATATATTTATCTATTTTTCTATTATAGTTTATATTGTCACAGACCAAAACAAATAACTACATTATCTGGAAATTACATGGCAGTGTATTTTTTTTTCTGTATAGACCTTTTAAAATACAAACCAGATCAGTTTTTTAAATTACTGTTTAAAACGGAACTGCAGAATCAAGCCGTTATAATAATAATAATCTTTTAAAAATTAAGTGTGAGCTAAAATAGATGACTGCATCAATTACCTGAAACATTGGCCAGCTTAAAAGACCATATATGTACAGACTGAAGCAGATTCCCATGTCTGTGACTAAATGTGGTCAACTAATCAGTTGACGCAAACTGCTGATTTATTGATAGCTGTTGGCAGGAACAGACAGTGCTATGTTTGGTTGAGCGCTGTGACATGTTTAAGTTAAACGAATATGACATATGGCACCGAACACATGATTCAGTGTAGTAGGAGAATGAGTTCAAACGTGAATACAAAGAATGCTACTCAACACAACTGTAATTTGGAAGAAAAAAAAAAGTTGCTGTTAGACAACATTATATCCTAACGCCATCCTGTGGAACATTCAGGATATTACAGACAATCTACAACCACCACTTATTTGTTTTCTTTTTATTTGTCAAAATAGCATTTGTACCAAGATGTTAAATGGCTCTTAAGGCATCTGCATGAACTAGGCTCCATGCAGAGGTTTTAAAAATCATTTAGTTTACAAATTTGGCTCTTTACGTATTTCATATTTCAAAAATGTGTCAAATAATGCCACTGTTTTTTTGTTGTTTTTTTTACATAAATATTTTAGCAATATGACAATACGATCATTAAATATATTCACACAGAGCACCACAAACACAAAAACACCAACTAAGGATGTAGATAGCGACTAACCCGTCTCATCAATCACAATGTAAACAAAATCCCTTTAAGAGTACAACGTAATGACGTTAAAGAATTCAAAACATCTAGGGAATGCGAGGCCCAGGGTTAAAATACAATTAAATGTTCAGAGACACTAGGCGGTGCTAGACAGAAGACTAAACAGGGATCCTGTGAAGACAAGGTGAGTGGGATTCATTAACAGAAATCAATCAGTCATGCCTCTCTGTGGAGAGTTAAATTAAGTCCTTGAGACCTGCTGAGGACCAGCAGGACATACAGTGGGGGTTTAAAAGGAGGACAGGGACAACAGGGAGAAAAGTAGTGCAAGTTTCCCTTTAGCGTCCATACCAGCAGCTGCTTTATTCGGTCACCAGGACCCTGAAGGTGATGCGACCGAGAAACTTGTCGCGCTCGTCATTGTTCTTGAGGTTGGAGCCCTCTACCTTGCACTCTACAATCAGCTCAGAGTTGTAGTCTTCCTTCTTAAGCAACAGCTTTACAGCAACCAGAGGCTGAACATAACCCTCCTATAGATGACCAGAGACAGAAAAACCAAGGTGAAAAAAGTGTACTTCACTATACAGACTTAAATTAAGTTGTAATACTATATTGTCATTCAATATAGTATAATACTAGATCTACTATACGTCATCTCATTATATAATGAAGTCTTTAAAGGAATATTCTGGGCTTAATACAAGTTAAACTTAATCATAATATAATTAATAGTAAAACAGCTGTTTACATAATTTTTGCATAAGTCTATGGCATTGCATTATGGCAACTATGTTTTAAAACTGGACACACAGAAAAGGCAAATTTGTTAACACATAGTTTTGTTATCTTATAACTATACTATTGAAATTTTGTGTCATTTATGAATTCGCCCCATTCACTTCCATTGTACATGTCTCACTGTAATCCACTGTAATTTTACTTTTTTTTTTTTGAAGATATGAACAGACAAGTAGATTTTTTTTTTTGTGGTAATCAACATAATGTTATAAATACTGGCGAATTACCTTAAATGTTATTGATCCTGGAAGATTCCTTTAAACGATTAGTTAACCAAAAATGTAAAATTCAGTGAACATTTCCTCACCCTCAGGCCATCCAAGATATATGATATATGGTTATATGTACCATATATAGATATATGGTTTTGTTTCTTGAATGGAACAGATTTGAAGAAATATAGCATTACATCACTTGCTCACCAATGGATCCTCTTTCACTGGAGAAATCATGATGGTAATGGATTTGTTTATTACTTTTTGCTTCACAAGACATTAATTTATGGACTTTATCTTGTGGATTATTGTGATGTTTTTATCAGCTTTTTGGACTCTCATTCTGACGGCACCCATTCACTGCAGGGGATCTATTGGTGAGCAAGTGATGTGATGCTAAAATTTCTCTAAAACTGTTTCAATGAAGAAACAAAATCGCCTGCATCTTGGATGGCCTAAGGGTGAGTACATTTTCAGCAAATTTTCATTTTGGGGTGAACTATTCTAGTGTTGTCAAACGATTAATCGCGATTAATCGCATACAAAATAAAAGTTTTTGTCTGCATAATATACGTGTTTGTTCTGTGTATATATATTATGTATACAGTATATAAATACACACACATACAGTATATATTTTGAAAATATTTACATGTCTATATGTATATTCATATAATTTATATCTTAAATATATTTAATACATAAACATAACATACTTTTCTGAAACTTATACATGCATGTGTATTTATATATACATAATAAATATACACATCACACACACATATATTATGTAAACAAAAACTTTTATTTTGGATGCAATTTATCGTTTGACAGCACTAAACTATTCCTTTAAGCATGTTCAGAGCTCTATACTTACATGTGTTTTTTTCCCATAGTAAGGAAAGTACATCCTATCAATAGTCCCCTCATGGGGAAAATACTGCATCTGGAGAGGTTTCCCACTCTGAAGAGAAAGAAAAAAATACCAGAATACAGGCTGTTACTTGGTGAGAGTGGATGATGCCGTTTGATGTAGTTCTAACAATAATATAAATCATCTATGACATATACAGTAGCTGCAGCCTAAAAATACATTTGGATGCAGAGCATAATGTATCCCAGCAGAGAACAGACAAAGCAGAATGCTGCTTTGGAGAAACCAAGTGCTAGAAGTCATGCTGCTGCTTTGCCATGCTAAATGAATTAGTATTTGTTCATTAGCCATCTTTATTGATCAATAGTAGCGACTCATTAAGAAAATATTCAGATGGTAACCATTGTGATAATGGACAGCTGATTCTGATTAGGGATGCATGAGATATCAGTACCATATCGGCTAGTATTACAGATATTTAATTGTGCAGCTCACTTTCTCAACTTTTTTTTTTTGAAGCTGCCATCTAACGCTCAACGTCAATCAATAAAACACTAATAATTGAATAACACTGTAATTGAATCTTTAACAAATCACAAAATGACTATCCGTTTTTCACACTGTACATAATAACGTTGCCTAAATTCATGTGTAGCATTTTAAATGATTGATTTGAGTTTTTATTGGTTCATATTTAGTTTATTTCATTTCAGTTTCGATTATATTAAATATATCAGGGTGCATCCCTAATTCTCACAAGTAGGGTTGGGCCGATAGACGATGCCATCGTCCATCGCCGATGGCTGACAGACCCCCCCCCCCCCCCCCCCCCCCCCCCCCCCCCCCCCCCCTCCCCACCCCCCCTCTATGGCAATTCAAC
>NW_015506045.1:647891-657847 GCF_001515645.1 Sinocyclocheilus grahami | reverse complement strand
AGGGCATTGAAACCGCTTTCGAATGCGCACTCTCATTTTACTTTCACTTTCGAGATTCGCAATCACACGGACTCTATACTACGGAGCGGCAGTACCTACCAAACATTTTACAAGATTAGATATTTGTCAGTGGTGCTCAGTATCTGCAAATCATTCTCCCATTATCCTATGAGTCATCTCTCCTCACTCTGTGTATGTGGTAAGTGAACTTTCATGTACTGTAACAGTCTACCGCTAGCAAGCGGCTAACCATGTCCCTTCAGTGGCTCCGTAGAATGCGTTATTTGTTTTCCGTGCCTTTCTGCATACAGATTCACGCTTTGGGCACACCCCCTAACCCCGCCCCCCGATGTCATCGTCCATCACGATGTTTCACTGTAGACATTGTCCGATGCCAATTTGGTAGACATCGCCCAACCCTACTCAAAAGATTGTGCAAAATATGTGTATGTTGTGGCTTTGCAGAAAATTTAAGGTACACTCTAAAAAATGCTGTGTTAAATACAACCCAATTGCTGGGTTTGTCCCTATTTTACCCACCACTGGGTTGTAGTTAACCCAGCATTTTTTAGAGTGTAAGGAATGATAAAGCATATAAGAGACATGCTCGATCACGCTAGTAGCAAACAAAAGACCGGGAGAATAAGAGAGACCAGATATACAGTGATCTTACCCATCACTTTACAAAGGAGTTCAACTGGCAGCATGCAATTGAGACATGAGAGACAAAGAAAAAGGGAGAGAGAAAAGAAAAAAAAACACCCTTGAGAGAGGATGGACTAACAATTAGAAATCCAAGCAGGAAACACAACAACATATAAATCAAACCTTAAAGCTGAAATCCATGAGAAAGTTGCAGAAACACTGGCAACTACAAACACCCAACACGGTTTTGCTGTTTTACAGAGCAATGAAACACCCCCAAAAGGGGAGGGCTGTGTGGGCACCAATCAGACCTTTGATTTGCTGGCATCTTACACTTTGATTGGCAATGTGATTTTTACCTTTATTATATCTTGTCATGAGCCCTCAGTGAGCAAACCAAAGCCATAATAGCCAAAACAATAACGGAAAATGGTTAAGTAGACGAGAAAGTAATTGTTGGAGAATACTTAGCAGGCCAGGCATGGACCTTAAAGGAACACGCCACTATTTTTGAAAATAGGCTCATTTTCCAACTCCCCTAGAGTTAAACAGTTGAGTTTTACCATTTTCGAATCCATTCAGCCGATCTCTGGGTCTGGCGGCAGCACTTTTAGATGCCGCTTAGCATAGATCATTGAATCTGATTAGACCGTTAGCATCTTGCTCAAAAATGACCAAAGAGTTTCGATATTTTTCCTATTTAAAACTTGACTCTTCTGTAGTTACATCGTGTACTAAGACCGACAGAAAAAGAAAAGTTGCGATTTTCTAGGCCGATATGGCTAGGAACTATACTCTCATTCCAGCGTAATAATCAAGGAACTATGCTGCCGTATCATGGGTGCAGCAGGTGCAATGATATTACGCAGTGCCTGAAAATAGTCCCCAGCTTGGTAACTTCCAACGTGACCGGCACTAAAAGCTCATCTTCAATGTATTCCAGTTCAAATAGATACGTTCAGGATCTGCACCAAAGTAAATATCTTTTGAATCGTCTCTCACAAATGTCTCCATGGTTGCAAAGCACGCTCCCTGTGCAAGCAGGTGATCACATTGGTTATGTTGACGGAAGTTAGCCTATTTTAAGACGCTGCGTAATATCATTGCACCTGCTGCACCCATGGTATGGCAGCAAAGTTCCTAGATTATTACGCCGGAATGAGAGTATAGTTCCTAGCCATATCGGCCCAGAAAATAGCAACTTTTCATTTTCTGTCGATCTTAGTACACGATGTAACTACAGAAGAGTCAAGTTTTGGTCATTTTTGAGCGAGATGCTAACGATCTAATCAGATTCAATGATCTATGCTAAGCTACAGCTAAAAGTGCTACCACCAGACCCGGAGATCGGCTGAATGGATTCGAAAACGGTAAAACTCAACTGTTTAACTCTAGGGGATTTGGAAAATGAGCCTATTTTCAAAAATAGTGGCGTGTTCCTTTAATTGTGATTACTCTGAGAAACAGCCAGCATGGGGTCTTAATCTCTTAAAGTTGTGTCGAGGAATCTGTGTTTTAGTTCCATTTTCCAAATTTCTCTTACAAATTGCAGCTTTAAACCACAAATACAAACATATATGTTATTTATGGTCTTATACTATATCTACTATTTCTTAATATCAAAAATGTAAATCATTCTTTATTTGGCACCCCTATTAAACAGGTCTACTTTTGTTACCTTTGATGTACAGTTGATGTACGGATCTCCAGCTGGCTTAAGACCAATGATCTGAGGGTTAGGAATAACACAATATCAGCCTGATTCACCCTCAGTCAGTCAGTCAGTCAGTCAGTCAGTAAGTCGATATGAATACCGAGACATTTTACTCTTGAAGACAATAGTTTGATATTGTGAAATATTATTACAATTAACTATTTTCTAATTTTAATATATTTTAAAATGCAATTTATTCCTGTGATGGCAAAGCTGAATTTTCAGCGGCCATTACTCCAGTCTTTAGTGTAACATGATCCTTCAGAAATCATTCTAATATGCTGATTTGGTGCTCAAGAAACATTTCTTATTATTATCAATGTTGAAAAACAGTTGTGCTGCCTAATATTTTTTGTGGAAATTACGATACAAATTTTCAGGTTTCTTTAATACGTAGAAAATTCAAAAGAGCAGCATTTATTTAAAATTAAAACACATTTGTAACATTATAAATGTCTTTATTGTCACTTCTGAGCAATTCATTGCATCCGTGCTCGTTACAAAATCAATGTATTTAAAACAAATCATACTGACCCCAAACTTTTGAACAACAGTGTATGCAAGGTTACTCACCCTATTCATCTTGACAATAACACAGGGCTGTCCTTTAGCATAGCCAAAAGTGGTATCCTCTATCCCGGAGCAACGCTGGAGTAAACTCCTCCTGAACTGACACACCTTCTTCTGAGGTTCCTCATCTTGCTCCGAGTACTGACCCGCCATACACAAGTCATTTTTGGCTTGTTCTGAGTCATTATACTCTGGAAATGGAAAATAGAGAAACTATAAATAAATATACAAGTACTATGCAACCAGATGAGAAATTATTTTTAAAAAAGGGGGAGTGAGGCAAAGTGTAGAGCACTTACGATGCAGAAACGATTCAAGATACTGGACATACTGGCCATATGCAAGAGGTTCTGATCTGTTAAAAACTATATTCAAAGAGATTGGCCTAATAGCCAACCCTGCAAAATAGAAAAAAATTTAGTTATACTTTTTTAAAAATAACTCATAGCTGAATAATACTGTATGTACAACTGAAAATAGCCCTTTTAATTTACAATCTTCAATTCATAATTACTGTCAATGTTTGCAAAAGTGAAAAACTCACCTGGGGACGCAACCCGATCTCGATACTTTGGTGTGTCGTCATTCAGCGTCAGAAGCATTGCCCACATAGTGAAGACAAACATGGCAGCCAAGAAGCCATAGAAGACCAAGTAAAAGAGGAGGATGAGACCTGAAACACAGTACCTTTGAAAATCATTTGTTGCTATAGGCAGATCTGAAATAATTAGGCCCTGCTAAAAAAGCATAATCTTCCATAATCCCCTCGGTAAAACAATCGCGTTGCCCCCTCGGGGTGGCCCCTGCATCGTCGGGCCCTTGGAATCGGCCTAACTCCAACCACGCCACCCCCCTCTTCCTTACGGCGCCCCTGGAGCCACTTTATATTTGTTTGCACGTGTGTGGTGCTTGTACTGTGACGCTGAACGCATTTTTCAAAACGACAAAACTCCAGGGAGTCTCCGGTTGTAAAAACAAAAATAACCTGTTATTTGTTACCTGTTTATGCATGTGTACCTGTTACCCGTTTATGCATGTGCATCAAACCACATTCATCTGTGCAGAAGAGCTGAGCCGAAGCACAACCAAAACAATGTTTTTCCGCAAGACGCATGCACTTTTTTAAAGGGTAACGTACTGTAAAGCTTTAATTCAGTGATTTACAAAAAAAAAGATGTTATGTGGAGAAATAATTATATATATATATATATATATATAAGAAAAGCAGCATGTTTGTAAGAAACAAATCCATCATTAAGATGTTTTAACTTTAAACCATCATTTCTGGCCAATAAAACATTGGCCTACTACTTGTTTCACTTCTGTTTCAGTTTTTATAAACATTTCTTACTATGTGTAAGTAAGTTGTTGTTTTTTTAGCATGTAAGTTTGGCAGTGTTATTTTGTAGGATTACTGATAAACTACTGTCGTTTGATTTGTATTATTTGTATTTGTTATTTATTTTTATTTTAGTTAAATTACGTCTGAATTTATTCTGTCTGTATAGGTCTTTTATTAAGTTTTAGTTTTATTTAATTTGAGTTATTTTAATATTTCAACAAACTAAATGGAAATGAAATAATATATATATTGAATTTATAAATGTGTATGTATATATTTATATATATATACTGTATATGTATGCGTGTGTGGTTGTACATACACATATATGTAGTTGTTTTTTTGGAGTTTGGCTTAGTGTTATGTTAGAATCATTATTATACTCATACCTTTTGTTCTTTAATATTTTGAATTGTTTTTAGCTTTATTTTTTTGTTTTTCATTTAAATGTTAAGTTTTGAAATTTTGTTGTATGCACTTGTCATTTTCATTTAATTTCTTTATTTTTTTAAATGTGTATAAGTAGTATTTATAAAGTTTTAGCTTTTAGTTTTGGATCTGTTTTTAGTTGTTTTAATACTATATGATTGCTTCTGTTGTCCTCATTTGTAAGTCGCTTTGGATAAAGTCTACTAAATGACTAATATATATATATATATATATATATATTCCATTAATTTATTAACTCATTCATTCATTCACCTGTTGTAAAATAATGTTATTTTCCATTCAGCAGTTGATCAGTGTCGCTCGGAAAATAACGGAACAAGAATAAATGGGCTTCTAGTCAATCGGGGTCGCTGTTTTGACTGTATATGAAAACTATTCATTCTGCAGGCCAAGACAGTCCGATGAAATAACTAGGTACGGTATAATGAGCCTTAGGTCAATGAGGACAAGAGAAGGTTATCGACACTAGCCTGTCTCTCACGTTAAGCAGTAAGCACATAGTTTCTGATAACATTGCTGTTTTTAAGGATAACATTATGGAATCAGCGCATAAACGTTTTCGGTAGATATCGTAAACAAGAGCCTTGCTTTGATAAATAAACAGATGTACATAGATCGAAAACCACAGTCTGGAATAAAAAGATTGTTTTGCCACCGAGCTAGTGTCTAATAATGATTATTAGCATCTACAGAGGCTCCTTTTTTTCACACCACGGTGAATTTTCAGGCCACACCGGAAAAACTCACGCGATAGCCTACTGAATCTTCGGCACGCGCAACAAGGACTGAACGTTAGTCATTTCGTTGCATTTAAAATCCTTAAAATAATGTCATTAAAGAACTGCTGTCGCTTCCATTTTCTGTAGCATCCTCATATTGATTCTCTGATTTCTCCCCCCATCATTTTACAGGAGAAGATCTGCTAAAACCTGGAGATGTTGAGCACTGGACATCATATTTATCACTGTGCATTATTCATAACGCAGACGAGAGCGGACACGAAATTGCCTCTGATGTCATCAGTGAAAGAGTTGATGACATCAAGATGTCGGAATGCCTAAAAGATAACGATCGCTTTCCTCGTTTTCATTCATGACCCTATGGGGTCCCCATGCTTTAAATGCTTGTGGCTGAACAGCTTCTGCAACTAAATCCGCCGTATATGGTTATTTCTGCAAGCTGCTCATTTCGACACTTGCATGAATGATGTGTAAAGGATGCCGTTCGTAGGGGTTGTGTCAACTCACCCCAATTGCTCGCGGTCCGACCGAAGAATTCTCCAGATCTTGGATTGTAGATCACGTCTTTCCAGCTGCTCTCGGGCTCTTTGCCCTCCGCTGGTTTTTCGCTCTTTTTAGACATGCTGGAATGCGGTGTGATGAGGCTGATCTCAGTGGTGCTGATGGCCTGATGAAGAGCGAAGAACCTCTGACCTCTGCCGTCTCCAAATGTACTGCAACGCTCCTGATGCCAAACAGCCCCAACAAACCGGTCCGACAGCAGCACGTTATGTTGTGGGGGGAGGGAACGAAGGCAGCGGTTTTGCGCGTGCGTAAACTATGCGACCCTGAAATTGATTGTGAATTTTATGCCGGAGAAGCTCGGTGTTCGTCGGCGCAGTGGTTTTCAGGTAGTAGCCTATCAAGGTGAATGCATTTCCATATGCATATACCAAGTGGTTACATTTATGTGCATGTCAAAAAAAGGCTACCCTATTGATTATTATTTAAATGTTACTTTTTGTAAGTGTTGGGATGTTGTCATTTAATTTAAATTACAAAATGTGTTTAGTTTCTCATTTTAAATTTCAGATCAAGTTGGCACCAAATAAACGTTTACGAAACATATGACACTCATTCTGAGATTCTGTGAAGATGAAATTCAACCATTGACTTCAAGATGGATTGATACATAACCTTTGATTAATAGAGTTTAACGGTTTTGAAAGACTGAAATAGCATTTTCTTGTCTAATGTAATCCAGTAATCTTTGTTTTATTTGCTACTTCGAAAAATGTAAACACAGGAACAAAGCGAAGAACTGCACAAATGAATGCCATTGCCATTTCTTCAGCTTTCTGAGTGCAGCTGAGCTGTAAGCAGGCAGTGCTGTTAATTAGAAGCAAGACCTCAGCAAACACAGATGACTTGTGTAACACAAAAAGAAGAATTTGTTAAATGGGAGGGTGAAAGGGTTGTGGCAATGTACCCTGCTGGGGCTGTCAAATTAAATTAGTTGAACTCTTGAATTTCTTAAAGAAAGAAGACCCGAATGTTACCAACATACATTTGGTTTTAAAAACCAAGATTCTTCTGATCTCGTTAGGCGATAGGCTACCATCTGCGCAATATCCTCTAAAGCACAAATTTAGCCCAAATCACAGTTTTGCTGTCAGTGAATATAGGTTAAATATTTTTCATGCATTATTTGAATTAAAATGACCATTGTCATAAGAAATCAATGAAAATCAAAAATGGTCAAATGAAAAAGACATCTGAAAACAAATACCAGCAGTAACATTCACGAACGTACTGTGATTATGAAGTAAAATATTGGAAATATCTTTTAAAACAGAGAAAGAATACAGTGTGTGTAAGGAGCTTTCAAAGTTTGGATAAAGGCCTGACTTCAAATGCACATGCACAAAGTCTATGAAACAGACTGATATCATTTTGCAATGGTGACATATCTGTTGTCAGTGCTTCAGCAAGAAATGCACATCTGTCAAGTCCTGTTTGAGTAGACTTTTTTTTTTTTTTTACGTGGAGGAGCTATAAGTTATCAATTAAAAGCTAACATTGTTCAGTGTCTTACATAAGTTATTTGAGGTTAGTTGAATAAACCATTTCAGATCATTCATTTGAATAAATACTGCTTTTCATTCATTTTCAATTGTCTTTTCTCATTATGTGCTTCTGAAATGTTTAAGTTAAAAAAATGCATAGGTCTGCAAAAAAATAAAATCTCAGAGCCCACTGCCTTATCAAATACTGCCTCTTACTGGTCAGTAGTTCAAGAAATAGCATGCAAACTCCTTGATATAGATGACTGTTGGATTTTTACTTTGTTCTTCTCAACAAACTCGTCAACTTGATGTATGGTTAGTTTAAATTCTGATATAGTTTAATATTGTAGAAACAGAAAAACGTTTGGTAATTTTTACATTTATGTTACTTTAACATCTTTAAAATGTCCTTTAACCTTCCCTTTCCAATACAGATTTACAAACTGAATAATTATTTTTTAACTATAAGTTTTGTGGTAGCCAGAAAATGTGGTAGTAAGTAATTTGAATGATTTACAGGCATTAGTAAGGCAGTTGTGTTCTTGTTAAACTATACATTCTGCAACACAGAGATGTAAAATGACCAAACAGAATATTTATATTCAGTTGTTGTTGTTGTCGTTAAATATATCAATATTTTACTGTAATGAAATATGTTGTAATTCATAAAAATGAATTTGAATCATGAAAAAACTCTAGAGCAGAAACCAAATTTTAGCAGCATTTACAATATCCTATAACTGTATAAAATGAGATGTTAAAATGTTCATTGTTTTCTTGAGTGAATGCTTCACTAGCAGACCCTCACTGTCTTCTAATCTTCTACAACTATTCAACTACTAAGGCACTTACTCTTAAACCATTAACCAAAAATATGCCCTGCTAAGTCACTGTTTTTTTTTTTCACTTAGTGCTTTCTTTCAAAATTTTGTTAAGTTTGTATTGCAGCACTTCTCATGTCTTCTCAGGATGAACCATGTTTCAATTCTCTTTGTATTAAAATGTCTGCAATCTAAATGTAAACGTATAACACAAAAAAGAGCAAATGTCCAAAGAGTATGTGCCATAAACTTCTACTGTCCTGAACAAGACTGTAAAAAAACATTCTAAACACATGACCCTTGAGATCATGGTTTCTCCAGTAGTATTTGGGTCAGAGCAAAGGACATTTTCAAGATAAATTTGTTATTTATTTATTTTTTTAAAAATGTAAGTGAACAAAGCGTTTTGGAAAAGATCCAGAACTTGCATGCAGGGCCGTGCACAGACCTTTTGAGGGGCATGTGCTGAGACTGAAAAAGGGCACCCCCTCCCCCTTAATGACAAATGAAATAACACAAAATAATAGCCTCAAAAGCTTTAGATTTATTCACTATTAATAATTATATATATAATTAAATGAAAGATTAAAAAAAATGCGTGGAAAATAAGTTGTCACTGAGTTCAACAGAGTTTTAATATATGTCCAGTCAACATGCATTATTAATAAAAAATGGCACCATCCGTTTTCCAATGATAGTCTTTTCAATAAAAATATCACCCAACATCATATATCCCCAATCAGAGCCGTGCACAGACCTTTTGAGGGGCATGTGCTGAAACTGAAAAAGAGGGCACCGACCCCCCTAATGACAAATGAAATAACACAAAATAATAGTCTCAAAAGCTTTAGATTTATTCACTATTATACATATATATACATACATTATATATATATATATATATATAGGGTTTCTTAGGTCTAAGAGTTTCTTTAGAAGGTTGAAAGTTCTTTAGTCCTTTTTTGAAAATCAAATGTAAATTCCTGTCTCAGTCACATGTTCTTGGTTAAATAAACATTACTTACACTATCAGAAAACAACAACAACAAATACAATTCTATTTTACATTTTTACATTAACAATGCAATCAATATTCTGTTTATTAAAGCCAAGTATGAATATCATCAAGTTTTTAAGCATTTTACATTTATTCCAAAATAATATCTCAAGGCAGTAACAATTTAAACAAAATATTTTATTTGTGAACTTATGTTCAGCTATTCTTTCTAATAGTTAACTTTGAACTATTTTCTATTTTCGGGGTTTCGGAAGCCTGCGCTGCGGTACTTCCCCCCCGGGGAGAGGGCGAGACGCTCCGGGGGGGATGTACCGCAGCACGGGCTTCCGAAACCCCGAGAGCAGGCGCTGGATCTGGTGGTTAAGGAAGTGGATAGGGACGCGCCCGTCTACATTTTTGTGCAACTGGCGAGCTCTTTGACGCCCTCCGTATCAATCTCCTGCGTCAGAGAGCTCGGCTCTGCGGAGGTCTCTAGAGCAGCGGGTTTGGTTGTTCCCTGCCGGTTCGCCGTTACAGGGCACCGAGCTAGCTGCTCGTATTACACCAGAGATCAGTCTCAAGAGACTGATTCCCTTAGTAGACTTTTTGGCAGCGTGGAAACTACTGCCAAA
>NW_015506045.1:646473-647619 GCF_001515645.1 Sinocyclocheilus grahami | reverse complement strand
TTACACAAGCATATTATGCCTGATATTATAATGAACAGCATCAATGGGGAGCCCACAAAAGAGAAGCCCGCTGTTAAGCGCTCCGCTCTCGCGGGGCACACTCCGAGGAGTGTGTCCGTGCCTGTGATCTTGCGATTGCAGTCCCGAAATCCGGGTTCTACAGCCGTTACTTCATAGTTCCGAAGAAGGATGGGGGGTTGCGTCCCATGTTAGATCTACGTCATTTGAACCGCTCAGTCATGCGACTGAAGTTCAGGATGCTTACTCTCAAGCAGGTCATGTCTCAGATCAGGTCCGAGGACTGGTTTGTCACGATCGATCTAAAGGACGCATACTTCCATGTATCCATCGTTCCCACTCACAGGAAGTTCCTGAGGTTTGCTTTCGGGGGCAAAGTGTACCAATATCGTGTTCTTCCTTTCGGCCTTGCACTCTCACCCCGCACTTTCACAAAGTGTGTGGATGCAGCCCTGGCTCCGTTGCGACTCCAGGGCATCCGCATACTAAACTATATCGACGATTGGTTGATCTTAGCTCAGTCAGAGCAGATGGTGGTTCGGCATCGAGATGTCGTTCTCGCCCACATGAGAGCGCTGGGGTTAAGACTAAACGCCAGGAAGAGTGTGCTTTCTCCATTACAAAGGACCACTTATCTGGGCGTGGTGTGGGATTCGACCACCTTACTATCAAAACTACCTTCCTCTGGCGATATCTTCTCTCAAGAGAGGTGGGGATCTGCAGGCCCTTTCAGTGGCCCCTTCTTATCTTGACTTTGCGCCCGGTCTGACCAAAGCGTTTCTGTACCCTTATGATCTGGTGGATGGGTTGGAGACGGCTCGTCCTATCTCCACCCGTGTTCCCTAGATCTAGAGCTCGTTCTCGAGGCTGGAAGCCCGCGCTGCGGTTCTTCCCCCTCTGAGTGAGAGCTTGCTGATGCGGCCATCTTTTTTCTGAGGGGATTGATGTTGTTGGTGTGACTGAGTGGCTCGCGTGCTGCCGAGGCAACGCGTACATTACATCACTCGATTTCGATGTGAATCTTACTCACCAGACCGTATACCCCTCTGGTTGTTGACTGCATTTAATTCTGAGGAATAAAATGAAGTATTTTTCTGACTATGAGAAGTTAGATACACAGAGGCACTT
>NW_015506045.1:616801-646124 GCF_001515645.1 Sinocyclocheilus grahami | reverse complement strand
CTCATAAAAAAAATTAGCTAGCTAGAATACATGCATTAACAGCTTAAACATGAATTAGCCATGCGACCATATAATATGATTAAATGTCAATAAATTAAGTGTATCAGCAATCATACATTTCTTAGAAATATATTTTACTTAGGTGACGAGGATCGCTCAATCGCTTTGTGTCAAACTCAAATGCAGTTAAGGGGTTTTTGACCAGCGAATGTGTGCAAATGTGCATTTTGTCCATCATTAAAATGGCGGCGTTACGTTTTCATCACCAGGGCTGCGTTCAGCCCCGACAAAAATGGTGCAAAACGTTTCCAGGAAACATGTCGTTCAAACCTGAAACCGTAGCAAAACGGTGCACACCGTTTGAGCTTGAACTTGCCCCAGGTGTTTGTTGTAGCTATATGGGCGCGGTGCTCAGTTTCAAAAACATAAATTATGAGCCTTTATAGACATAGTGTTTCTTGCGTAAAGAAAACGCTGTACTTATTCAAACAACAAGATCTTTATTTACCCCTGCAGCCCTAGTTCAGCTGCTGTGGAACTTCAGTTCATTCAGTTAAGATAGAGGGGGTGGAGTTATGAGGTTTACTGACAGTTTGAGCGGATCCAACAAGATTTAGTCACAAGCTCTTTTTAATACCTTTCATTAGCTAAATATTTGTAAAGCAGACAGACAGATGTAAAGGGTGACCAATATCATTGATTTATTGAAGGAAAAAAAAACCCCACCATCACCAAAAAAGGGCACTGCCTGCTTGCATGTCAAGCTTCCATTTTTTTCCCATGATGTACACCATGCCATGTCAAAATAAGTCCTTTTTTTTTTTTTTTTTACATTGTTTTACAATGTGAAAGATTTTATATCCTCTGCTCTTCCTTTTCTTTTTTTTAACTATCATAAATTCCTGGCCTGTGTTTGTCTTTTGCCATATATGGTTATGTTATGGTCCCTCATACGCCCCCTCTCTATTTTCTGAAATATGTAACTAAAAGAAAGTAAGAAATGCCTTCATTTAACAATAATAATAATCATAATAATAATGCACAGATTAATTACCAGTGTCAGAAACATATAGTTGCCTTCCAGCTAATTTTTCACCCAAGAGTGCTTGGTTTAAAATTGTGTGCTTTGTTTCCTGCATACTGGTAATGTGTGTGATTTCACATTCATTTTCATTAAGATGAAGCTTTTGCTTTTGTCTCCAAGAGAATACCAGTGAATGCCAATGTCTGCTCTCTTCTCCTTTCAGTTTTTGTTTACAATACCTGATCCTGCTCTGTCATGTTTTTCCTGCACCGTCCTAGACTTGATAAAAAAGGCTTTCTTTCATGGTCCCTTTGGCGTTTTAGGGAAAATGCACCCCAAAATCTAATTAATAACAAAACAAATAGGCTTCTTATAGGGCTTTTCGCAAATTATGATGACAGAATTGTAATTTTTGGGTGACTGCCCTTACGAAAAATAAGTTTATTCAAGTGTGCTATTAGTATACTTCTTTTAAGCTAAAAATGGAAAAGTATACTTTTAGTCTACTTTTTATGTACTTCTCAGAAATGGGGTTTATGTACTTCTCAGAAATATACTTAAAATGACATTTAAGTATACCTGACTTATACTTAGAAAAAGTCTAAATATATTTGAGCTATACTTGTGTTCCTAGAATCCGTGTTTTCATTGTTATACTGTAGAGGGCGCTAGTACACATCTTCTGTACAGAATTTCCAAAAACCACAAGTGAAGAAGAAACCGAAACAACAGATGCTTCCACATGTTATCTAGCACAATCATCAGACATAAAACAGCATCAAAACTGTGTAACATTATGGAATAAAATGTCGACCAATGAAGAGGTAACCCTGACTGTCAAGCTTTGGGGTGTTGATCGACTCTATCTACGTTTTGATTATCATTCTGAATCCAAATCATAGTCTTTTTTCAGCTTTTTGTTCAAAATGTTGTTTATTTCTTTATTTTTGAAACGTATCCACATTCAAGTGTTTAAAAAAAGAATGCATGACGCTAGAATAAAATGTATTTGTTTACAAGCAGATACTCTGTTCTTTTGATGTTTTGTATGTTCAGATATTCATGTAACAAAATATATACAAATTAGTATAGCGATAGAGACTATTAGATATTTCCAGAACATGATGCATGATGGGATACACTTAGCCTTGAATAGCGCTCTAGAGCGGTATTCGAGATAGTGTAGATTTGGTATCCATTAAGGGCACTGCACTTTGGCATTTTGAAGACATGGGACAGACTTGCACACTTACTTCCTGTCGCGCGCACGCGCTCTCAAGTGGCCAAGACCGCAAGTGTGGGTATTTGGACAAGGGGCAGTAGTTTACTGAGACTATACTTCAAAGTGTACTAAAAATACTACTACAAGTATTTAATTAGTAAACTATCAGTACATCTATAAGTTCACTTTTAGTATAGTTGCGGTACAAACTAAACATTTTGATGTAAACTAGTTGTGTACTCAAAGTTTACTACTGTTATACTTAAAGTATACTTTTATATACTAGAAAGTGGGCCAATTTAGTCCCAAGGAGTATTGAATTAGTACACTTACAAGTATACTACTAGTACACTGATATTTGTATACTTACTACATAAAGTATACTTAAAGTATTACTTTACTTAAGTATACTTACTCAAATCAACTTGAAGTATACTACTTTTTGGTAAGGGTGTCCCTTTAAATGTGCACATACAGTGCATTGTAGTCTTATTTTGATACACTATTCACAAAATCCCAGTTTATACCATTAAAATCCCAGCATCTCATTTGTAAATACAGTACAAATAAATAATAATAGGCTAATTATCTGGTTTTCAAACACTTTTTCTGCTTCAGTTGTTGTTTTGATAGTCTTAAGGATAGGGAGGGCTACTAAAAAGTCTCTCCAGTGCAGTTTCTATTCATTTTTTTGTTTTTATAGCTGTTAAATGTCAACTTCAGGTCAGTGTTTAAATGTTAAAGACATTCTCCCTCCTCAGGTTCTCCTGGTAACAGCCAATGACACGCAAGTGCTCTCACTGTTTAAGCTAAACCTGCACACTGCGCTCGACGGTTTTACACCGGCTCTGGATTTTGCACACTTAAGTCGTCTTTCAAAAAACAACTGTGCAGTGTGAATGAGAATGCTAGAAACAGAAACCGAAAGGGGCGCGTCAAGATTCAAAACAAACTGTTGTGCAGAAATGCTCCTCTTTGCAACCTTCGCGTTTCTTGTAGATTTATCCTGGGCTCTTCCAACGGGTAAGTCTTTTATCCTGTTATAGCAAGCATCTTCAGCATTCCTAACCAGGAATTGATGTTCTATTGCTCATATTTTCCTCCATTATGATCTGTTGTTTTAATTATGGTCAAGCGATAAAGCCCTCGTATGTGTTTTTGTTAGACATTATTATTCAATTCGAGCGCAGTGTTTTGCCAAACGGGACAGTCGTGGAGAGGATCCTTGTCAGTGATGCAAATTTAAAGGGACAGTTTGTCAAGCAACCAGTTGTCAGAACCATTCAAGATGAAGTCCTGAAGATGATGGTGGAGAATGACCATGAAACAGCAAGTAAAGAATCTTAATGCAGCACTTTATGAAGTTTAGCATTAGAGAAGGAACAGTGATATTTTTTACGATACTGATTTTTTTTTTTAAATGTGCTAAACCAATATGTAAAACCTATTTTTAGTAGTTATGTTTTTAGTATATCTTAGTATACCTTCTTGTTTTGGGTTACTGTTAAGTTAAGTAAATTATATAGAATGACTGTTACTTTAAAATGTAAAACATTCACAATGTTTGAGCTTGAGCATGCATGCGAACAATGCATGAAATGTACTTTACTGTTGAGCATACCGTGGTGTAATGCTGTTGTTGGATGCTATTCTTTAGAGATCCACCAAGGGGTGCCATTTATTGGATTAAGTAAAAAATATCTGATTTATTGTGATAAATATTGGTCTGTCACGTATTGTCATGCAGCCACTCTGTGACAATAAATCCATCTTTATTTTTCAGGCTATGGCACATATATACGTTTGAGGGAATGTAAGCTGCGAGGATATCAAGTCCTGCAGCTGTCCGACCGGTTTCAGCTCAATGGCAAAGATTATCTGACTTTAGATTCAGACAGTGATTCATGGACAGTGATGCCGGAGGCGCGTGATCTAAAGCAGACATGGACACTTAAGGCCGAGCATGCGAGTCTAGAGAAAATCCACCTGAAAGAAGAATGTGAGGAATTCATTAAACAGATAAATGATGCCCAGAATCAAGAAGGTGAAAACTTATGACGATTATTTGTTAGAATCATTTATTTATGCAACTTCCCACTTGTTAAAATATGTTGTTTGATTGTTGTTGCAATACAAGGCACAATGACCTTCCTTTTTTTTTTTTTTTACACTACACTTTTGTGGGTATCTACTTTTAACATTTTATGAATAATATTTAAGACTACAAGATTCATAGCTATGAATCTGGAGTTTATATCATCTGTTGAATGTTTTTCAGGGCTTGGTGTGTTAAGAGTGATGGTTCCAGTTCTCGCCACTTTTCTCTTCATCGGATTTGTTTTTATGAGCCTCCTTATCTTCAAGCGACACGGTGAGCATATGACTGGAATCATGTGCTGGCACATGTGTATTTGTGAAAACACCACTGCATACCAGTCAAACCACTACCAATGTTTTATTTTTAAATGCATAAAAAAATGAAATGATCAGTCATAGATAACAAGAGCGCATTCTCCTTTCTTTGTCTTGCTCTTCCTGTTTTGCTCGATGCAGGTCATCAGCCAGGAGGTGAGACATTTTACATTGTTTACCAAATGCTTTAATTGCTGCAATATAAAGGCTGACAGAGGATTACGTATTGACGTTTTTTCAGTTGTCTCTGTGGACTGGATGGCACTCAGTGATCTAAGGTTCCCAGACACAGACGATCTGTAGGCCATGCCTATTAATAGTACAACTTGGTTTAGAAAATGGTGATGAGGGTGTATATTCACTTTATATTTAACTACTTTGGCCACACTTTAAATTACAATGGTACAGTGTGATTAAAAACATTGTGAAAATGTTTTGCTTTATGTGGTAACATTAAAGTCAAAAATTTTACTGTCAACCTTGCTTAAGGTTACAGCAACAAAAATGTCCTTCAGTAATTGTTCTCGTGGGTCTTACAGAAAGTAAATAGAATTCATGAGCAATATACTGTCAACACATTAATAAAACAAACATAGAGAAGGTTTTTGATGTTTCATACTGTTTCTAAAAAGCTATTATGTACATTCCTCAAAGAAACAGTTCACTCAAAAAATTTACTCACCCTCTGGCCATCCAAGATGAGTTTGTTTCTTCATCAGAACAGATCTGGAGAAATTTAGCATTACATCACTTGCTCACCAGTGGATCCTCAGCAGTGAATGGGTGCCGTCAGAATGAGTGTCCAAACAGCTGATAAAAACATGATAATAATCCACAAGTAATCCACATGACTCCAGTCCATCAATTATCAACTTGTGCAGTAAAAAGCTGCATGTTTGTAAAACAAGTCCATACTCCATAAATTTGTTTAGAATGGTTTTGTACTATTTTTGCTTGTAAATGGTGCTTGATGTGTGCATATTTTCTGGTTCAGACAAGATTACATTTTCACTACAGAAAGCTATGTAATGAATTGAGGACTCGTATTTTGGCCTGAAGCAATGGTTTGAAGTTAAAATGATGTATTGGTGCATTCGTTTATTAGAAACCATTCAGATTTTCCCTTCACAACATGTTAATTGATGCACTCGAGTCATGTTGTGGATGTTTTTATCAGCAGTTTGAACTCTGTTACAGCACCCATTCACTGCAGAGCATCCGTTGATCAAGTGATGCAATGCTAAATGTCTCATAATCTGTTCCAATGAAGAAACAAACTGATCTGCATATTGGATGGCCTGAGGATGAGTAATCTTAAAGCAAATTTTAATTTTTGGGTGAGCTATTCTTTTAAAAGGTCAACACCACTGAACTAGCCCAGGATGTGTAAAATTAGTCATACCAGACAGGTGTATCCACATGCTTTTATGCTGTTGATTATCAGATGTGTTATTTATGGCTTTTCTCTAGGTGTTTTAGGCTCAGTTATTCACTATCCAGCCCATCATCTTGAAGTACCATTGAATGAACCGAGTCAAAAGGACGTCTCTCAAGTGCCAATGCTGAAGGCATAGCAATCACCTAACCTGCCCAACCACATTATTGTAAAGAGTCAACTCTTTGTCATGATTTCAAAAGTCTTAGACTGATTTGAAAGTTCAGTAATAAAATTGTTCCAATGTAAATATCATTATATATCTTTTTTTATATTATTATTACGGACCAATCACCGAAGGTGCGTAGGCACCTATTGTATCTGTTGGCCTTCTTCTTCTTCTTCACTCTTGAGTCTATGGCAGCCCATAGAACCGATTGTGGGAAAGTTATGAAATTTGGCACACTGACAGTCAGAATAGTCACCATAGCAAATTTGGAGTCTCTAACTCAAACTCTCTAGCGCCACCACTTGATTATCAGATGTGTTATTTATGGCTTTTCTCTAGGTGTTTTAGGCTCAGTTATTCACTATCCAGCCCATCATCTTGAAGTACCATTGAATGAACCGAGTCAAAAGGACGTCTCTCAAGTGCCAATGCTGAAGGCATAGCAATCACCTAACCTGCCCAACCACATTATTGTGAAGAGTCAACTCTTTGTCATGATTTCAAAAGTCTTAGACTGATTTGAAAGTTCAGTAATAAAATTGTTCCAATGTAAATATCATTATATATCTTTTTTTATATTATTATTACGGACAAATCACAGAAGGTGCGTAGGCACCTATTGTATCTGTTGGCCTTCTTCTTCTTCTTCACTCTTGAGTCTATGGCAGCCCATAGAACCGATTGTGGGAAAGTTATGAAATTTGGCACACTGACAGTCAGAATAGTCACCATAGCAAATTTGGAGTCTCTAACTCAAACTCTCTAGCGCCACCACTTGTCCAAAGTTTCACTCATGTTTATGCTAATAACTTTTGAACAGTAAGGCACAGAACAGAAAAGGTTTCCCCTGAATCCTTGGCTCATGCTGAGTCGAATGAAGTCCAAAATGTAAAAATCGTAAGGTTTAGTTTTTTCTCTGTTAAATTGTTTGAAAAACTTACTTTTTCAAACTCGTCTTAGACGGTTTGTCTGATTCTCCCCAAAATGGTCTCAGATCATCTTCAGACCATGCTGGCAAAAAGTTATGGCATTCAAGTTGATTAGTCAAACCGTTCTTGAATAACGCGCGAACAAATTCGACGGAAAGCACACAAAAATGGATCTGAGGCTGTATCTCCGTAACGGTTTGGCGTATTGAGACCAAACTTGGTGTGTGTTATAACAAGCATGACCAGAGACTACCTGCAGTGTTTCAGCGCTGTGACACCTAGTGGTCAGGAGATATGTAAAATGCATATTTTTGCTTATAACTTCTGAATGGTTTGGCCAAAAATCACAAATCTGGTCTCTTTAGATTAGGTGCATCATGCCAAGTCGAATGATACACAATTTTCCCATGTCAGCCATTTTGGCATATTGATGAAACTGGTTTTGATAGATTCCTTGGATCATGCGGAGAACATCGAAAACAAATTTTGCCATAATTGGCTGAACTTCCTTTCCGCCATTTTGATTCATGTTGAAAACCTACTTTTTCGAACTCCTCCTAGACCGTTTGTCCGATTTTCACCAAATTTTACTCAGATTATCTTCAGACCAAGCTGGCTGAAAGTTTCGATGTATGAAATGGATTTCGTGTCGATATATGAAACGGTTTTCGTTTAGCGCATCAACGAATTTGCTGGAAAGATGCCAAACTGCATCTGAGGCTGTATCTCTGCAAAGCTTTGACATATTTACACCAACCTTTGTATGTGCCATTGTTACCTCACACTGACCAGGTCACATCATTTTGGTAACAGCGCTACCTATTGGTCAAGAGTGATAAACCATTCATTAACCATTAATTATGAAATTTCCAAAAATGCTAATCATTTATGATTGCATTAGCCTAATGTAATGAAACTGGTCTCAAAATATTCCTTGGGTCATGCCGACAACATAGATACCAATTATGCCATTGAGGGCCGAACTTCCTGTCTGCCATTTTGATTTATGTTGAAAATCTACTTTTTCTAACTTCTCCTTGACCGCTAGTTTGATTTTCTGCAAAATCGAATCAGATCATCATCAGACAGTGCTGACAAAAAATTATGGATTTAGTGTTGATAGACAAAACCGTTTTTGTATAGCGCTGCAACAAATTTGAGGCACAATGCCAGATCATGTCTGAGGCTGTATCTCTGCAAAGCTTTGACATAGACCCCTTGTCCAAATACCCACACTTGCGGTCTTGGCCACTTGAGAGCGCGTGCGCGCGACAGGAAGTAAGTGCGCAAGACTGTCCCAGGTCTTAAAAACGCCAGAGCGCAGTGCCCTTAAAGCACACTAAACCCACACTATCTTGAATACCGCTCTGGAGCGCTATTCGAGGCTTAGTGTATCCCATCATGCATCATGTTCTGGAAATAAATCGTGAGACTTTTTGCCGAGATCTCGCGAGAGGTCACGGGAAACCTTTCCAATGCAAGTTAAATATTAATATAATAATTAGATATTGCATATAATTTGGTTGAAAAACAGTGTTTTTACGTTTTATTGTTGCAAAGATGAGTAGTGGTGATATTTATTTTGTACAACATTTGCAACTGCTTTTTATCACTTAATTAGAAGCACCACACATTAAAATTGTCATGTTATAGAGACTACTGAACAGACATTTAGAAGTTGATTTTAAAATGCAAAGTATTTAAAATTTTAATTAAAATAAAGCTATGTAAACACTTTTCTATGTAAACATTTTTACAACACTACAAGTGTGTCCCATCAGGTAATGAAAAGTTCGACACACACTTGTGGTCTTCATCCTCACTTGAACACTTGGGCCAAGGGAAGTCGTGGCCTAATGGTTAGAGAGTCGGACTCGTAACCCAAAAGGTTGTGGGTTCGAGTCTCGTACCGGCAGGGATTGTAGGTGGGGGGAGTGAATGTACAGCGCTCTCTCCCACCTTCAATACCACGACTGAGGTGCCCCTGAGCAAGGCACCGAACCCCCAACTGCTCTCCGCCGCAGCAAAAATGGCTGCCCACTGCTCCGGGTGTGTGTTCACGGTGTGTGTGTGTTCACTGCTGTGTGTGTGCACTTTGGATGGGTTAAATGCAGAGCACTAATTCCAAGTATGGGTCATCATGGCCACATGTCACTTCACTTTCACTTTCAAATACAGGAAATACGTCATATAAGTAGTCAAGTGCAAAGACTGCAAGTGTGGGTATTTGGACAAGGCTATTGACACCAAACTTTGTGTGTGCCATTGTTACCTCACACAGAACACACCACATCGATTTGATAAGTGATAAGCCATTAAATCATATTACGAGAAGTTGTGTTTATGATTTTTCAGCAATTTTGCTTCAAATCATCCTAAACTTGCTTTAATTACTAATTTTTGCAGTTGGCCCGATGCTCCATGCCATGCTTAGCTCCGCATTTTGCCTTTGGAGTGCTTGGCCCCTTAATTGCTGCTTGCAGCTATATTATTTTAAATGTTTTTGATTGAAATGATCTTGAAAGCTTAATTTTTCAATTGTGTTAGTAGTATTGTATGCATACCATACTGTTGCAGAATGTTCTTGGACAGAGTTTAACAACAATTTCTGTGCCTTCAAAAAGCAGTTTAGCTTTTATATGTTTTTTTATTTTTTTTTACTGTAGTTGTGGTCTTTTTATGCTACTCACTGATAATCTACAATTTTTATATAAAGCACAATCTGATTCATTTTCTTGTGTGTAATGTCAGCTAGACATACTAGTTTTTGATGTGTAATATATTACATTTTACCTCACTAAAACAGCTGATAACATGTTTGAAAGCATCTGTATACCAAAAGATTTTCTTGTATCCAGTACTAGCATTATTTTTGTGTGTGTGAATTCATGCAAAAAGACCAAAATCAGCAAATAACCAAATAAAACTTTTCCTTATCTCATAATAGGTCTACGCCGTCATTATTCATCGCACTTTTTATTATAATATTTATCTTTTAATATTTATCATAATCATTTTATTTAATATAATATTGTTATATAAGTGTTATATATTAAAATATGAATTATATAATAATATATTAAATAAACTGTTGTTTATTTTCAGAGATAAACCAATTAATGTAATAATTATTATTACTGTATTGTTAATTATGTTGTTAATAATGATTATAATTATAATTGTTATAATTAATTAGCATTATTATTATTTATAATAGTAAAGTTAATGCATAAAAATATCACTATTTATGTGATAACTATTTTGTGCGTAACACAAATTCACATTTATCATCATCTTTTGACTCCGAGTCTGTGATTCATAGCAGACGGACCTAACTAGTCCAACTTAATAATACGGTTTATAGATTCAATATGATAGAACAATATAAACTAGTCTACTAAAAGTCCTACAAAAGGACGAAAGAATATCAACTACATATAGCCTAGCATTCATATTCAATGATTTACAAGAGTATTTAATAAATTCAAGGGGCTTTGATGTTTCTATTTATTCATATATGAATGGCTCAGGTAAGCACTATAGAGGATAAGTTACATTTACAGAATTTACTGGTGAACTACACTTAATCTTGGCCAAGAAAGTGGGAATGTTGTCGTGTCAAATTGCCTCTTTTTTTTCACATTACATCACATCCCTAGTGGTAGCTTTTGTTTCCGCCGGAAGAGTGTGCTGGTCGTAAAGTTCTGGGATATTTTCTTATAGTTATCGAAATGACATAATTTGAAAATACTTGTACATTTTCTCTTACATAACTTGCTAGTTCTATGACGTTTGTCTACTTTAATATTATGTTTCTCGCGTTTTATGAGTGTCGGAACGATATTGCAAGATGTTACATCACGCGAGTTTCCACACGGACATTTTATTGGCTGGACAGTAACGGCTCATACAGAAACAAAACCGACTAGCAACATCAGTCTATGAAATTCTGCTCACTTTGGCTTCTGAATAAGGTTTCTCTTCCTTATTGTTATTTGAAGACATACACGAGAAGATGGGAGTGCCTAAATTTTATCGATGGATATCGGAGCGGTATCCGTGTCTGAGTGAAGTTGTCAAAGAGCATCAGGTGAGCTAGTTTGGCTAACGTTAAATATAACAGGCCGCGTAGAGCTCATTTACAGCTCTGTGAACAGAAGCTCAAACCTTACACTTAACGGACACCAAAATCTTAGTTTTACTCTCCCTCCACATGAATATGTTATGTATAGAGGGGGATTTTATCTTTATGTTTTAAAGACATCATTTCTATAATGACTCAATCTAATGAGCGGTCTTCTTAGACAGCACTTCACGCACCGCAGGCGATTTTAAACGAGCTATCAATCATAAATATTCAGACAGCTGGGACGAGGAGCACAAGCTCAAACAGTAACGTTAGCAGGTGATTCAAGTTCCCAATCAGCAACATTTCTGACTATTATTCGGAACGCCACTAAAGAAGCACATATTTGCACCCTAGCTTGGCAGCCCACTAGGTTTGTTTTTTTACAAAGTCACAAGATAATTTTTTTGAAGAGTGAAGAACCACCATCATGCCTTCCTTGTCAAGCTCCAATGAGTGTTAAATATATTTTACTGGACTGCACTGTTTTAATTATTAATAAGACAACGTTTTTATTAAGAGAGATGTTTGACTGATGTATTTTTTTTTAGCTGAATGTGCTTTAGAATTGATCTGAAATGTTTTATGTGGCTCTTTAATTTTATGACTGCTGTTACTCACTTTGTTCTTGCTGCTGACATGGCGTTAAAAATAAACAAATCAATAATAATTCAGTTATGTGTAAATGCTTGTTTTTATTTAAATTTGAGTAATTTTGTCGTTTTTATCATTTTGTTTATATTTATATATATATATATATATATATTTGATTTTTTTCAGTTTTAGTCATTTTAGAACTTCAACATAAACTGATTTGTTTCACTTAGTTGCAAAGGCAACGTTTGTCGTCAAGAAATGATATTTTATTCCAGCTTTATTTCAATTCTCAAAAACAGTTTTATGCGTTTTAGATTCAAGGGTTTAATTTAGACTGAACACAGTAGGCTTATGTGATACCAGTATAATTGCATTGTATTGACCTGTTATTCATATCTTTATCTTAAAGCTGCTTATATGTATTGCAGTCCGGAGTATTTTTATTTCTTTAACTAAAAAAATGCCCCTGAGATTTTTTTTCTTCTTCAGAGACATTAGTCATATTTTGTCAAGTTTACGCCAGCCAACTTGTGCTCTCTCTTTCACCCCAGATCCCAGAGTTTGACAACCTATATTTAGATATGAATGGGATCATCCACCAGTGTTCCCACCCCAATGATGAGGACGTACACTTCCGTATTTCTGAAGAGAAGATATTTGCTGATATTTTTCACTACCTGGAGGTGCTCTTTCGCATCATTAAGCCCAGGAAAGTGTTCTTCATGGCTGTCGATGGGGTTGCACCCAGGGCCAAGATGAACCAGCAACGTGGAAGAAGATTCAGGTATAGCAGAAGACCTGAACATAATAAATAAATATATATATATATTGAATTTAGACTGAAGTTTGAAATGCTTAAGGATTTGTATTTGATGTTTTTTGACAGGTCATTTATTAAAAAGTTATTTCTTGTCTTTTACTAAGACGGTTCTTTTTGCACTGCTTTTTTTATAGATTGATATAAGTGTACAAATGACTGTGTTAGGACAGATAAACACAACACATACCATTGCCGTTTAAAAGTTTACAAATCATACCAAAACAATGCATCAAGAAAATGAATTTTTAAAACACTGAACTAACTTTATTTTATGCTCTTTGTGTTTTAAAGGTCAGCAAAAGAAGCTGAGGAGAAAATCAAGAAAGCCTTGGAGAAGGGTGAAGTTTTGCCCACAGAGGCCAGATTTGACTCTAACTGCATCACCCCTGGTTTGTGTGCTCCTTTATTACTTTTATTCTGACCTAGTGATGTTGTATATCATTATTGTTCTATCATTGTATATAGCAGGATACCTAAGAACTTTAAAGGCATCAAATTAAAAAGTCTACATTGGTTTTTAAATCATGGATAGGATGGTTGTTACTGTCTGGTGTTTTTTATGCGACTTTTTCTGACATCCTGATGTAGAATGTTTTGAGTTATCTGTTTCTCTTGACCTCTGTAGGAACGGATTTCATGGCCAGGCTACAGGAACAGCTTAAATATTTTGTTCACAATAAACTGTCCACAGACAAAGCATGGCAGGGAGTGAATGTGTATTTGTCTGGTCATGAGGTGAGTTGCGTGACTTCAGAGCTTTGTGTCATGTGTGTTTCTGTGAAGTTCTTCTGATTCCCGTTTCTTCTCAGACCCCTGGTGAAGGAGAGCACAAGATCATGGAGTTTATCCGTTCTGAGACCACCAAACCGGGTCATAGCCCAAACACAAGACACTGCCTTTATGGTCTGGATGCCGACCTGGTGAGTACAGTTGTGTATAACAGAAACATTTTGGTCAGAGTCTAGGGATGTGCAACAGCGATCGAGTACTCGGCCGTGACAGCGACGATCGATCATGAAAACGTTTTTTTTTCTGATTGGTTATAGCAGCACATTGGGTGGCACCCTGCATGCGGTCCAAAGTAGGCTATAGACATGAGAAGAGAGAGAAGCATGGCTTCGAAGTCACGTAGTGATGTCTGGATTAGCTACATACATATCTGATTAATCTAATGTAGGATGCGTTGGGATATTAACATTTATTAACATACTGAATGCACTCCATATTACCAGTGTTTAGTTTCATGCTCAAATGCAGTGCTCGATATTGACGGAGTTATTGGAGACGGTCATATTGCTTTTAGATGTTTCTTTTTTTAAAATACTGATGTTATAATAATGCAGCAGTGCTTTTTTCTTCATATTTTGTTCAACAGTAGGCATACTTCAATGAAATTTGTTTTCGTACTTCATATGGCTTCAAAAATGCACAGGCGATTTCAGGAATCACTTGATAATGTAGATGAAAATATAGTATTGAATAGTATAGAAAATATTACTTCTTCCCCCTGATGAAAACTTCTTCCCATAATGAAAACTTTATAGAAATCTAGCCTATGGTAAATTCCTTGCCCGTGTTTCAGCGCGCCGTTATGAAAGCGCATCGCGGCGGGAGCTCTCTCTCGCTATAGCGCGCATAACTTAAAGTTCACTTGCATTTCATAAACGTAGCATTATAATTAAAACTTTATAGAATGTGAAATCTATAGTAAATTGTCTGCTTTCCTTGCCCGTGTTTCAGCGCGCTTTCATGAAAGAAAGGAACTCTCTCACACACTCACACTCACACGCTCTCTCTCTCTCTCTCTCTCTCTCTCTCTCTCTCTCTCCCTCTCTCGCTGTAGCGCATAACTTAAAGTACACTGGCATTTGCATCCTGTTGTGCGGATACAAATTGTAATGTTATGATGTATCCAAGTTATCTCTCTCTCTCTCTCTCTCTCTCTCTCGCTGTAGCGCATAACTTAAAGTACACTGGCATTTGCATCCTGTTGTGCGGATACAAATTGTAATGTTATGATGTATCCAAGTTATCTGATTAATATCATAGGATGTGTCATAGAAAGGCTTCACCACAGGCAGCTACTCTTTTTTTTTTTTTAATAACATTGCTGCATCATAATTATAATCTAACAGTGTTTTAATCATATGTTCATGTTTTCATATCATATTTTCATTTTTAACATTCATTTTCATAACGGTCTTCAGATATTTTCATTATCTCCATGCCCCACCCCCTGCACATGCCCCGCCCCCGAATACTTGATTACTCGTTTTTGAAACCTATCGATGCTCATCCCTATCATAGTCCAGTTATTTTTGTATTTATTTTAAGCATGCTTTCTCCTCCTTTCTCTCTTTTTTGTAGATAATGCTTGGCTTGACCAGCCATGAGCCTAATTTTTCTCTCCTCAGAGAGGAGGTTCGTTTCGGAGGCAAAAAGTCACAGAAGAGGTAAGTGTGGCATTATTTTCATTGCGCCAAGTTGAAAGTTTGTGTTCCTTTTATAATGCGTTTTTCTGGTCTGTAGGATAACAGCTCCTGAGGAGACGACCTTTCACCTGCTTCACCTCTCCCTTATGAGGGAATACATCGACTATGAGTTTTCAGAGCTCAGGGTGAGATTATGTCTCTCTCATATGGCGTGATCGGCACAAATCTGGACAAAGTTATTGTAAACAATATACTGACCTGTAGTCTGGTCATAAACTCATCTGTTTCCATTAGAATAAGATCTCGTTCGAGTACGACCTGGAGCGGATCATAGACGACTGGGTTCTGATGGGTTTCCTGGTGGGAAATGACTTCATCCCTCATCTTCCTCACCTGCACATCAATCACGATGCACTGCCACTGCTCTATCGAACTTACATCAGCGTGCTGCCCAGTCTGGGGGGTGAGTCAGTCCACCCGCAAATCACAGCACATGCAATTTTGTGATGGTGGTGTAATGCTGATATAGTGCTGATTATTGTCATCTCCATCAGGCTACTTGAATGAAAATGGTCATCTCAACCTTGCCCACTTTGAGAAGTACCTTGAGAAGTTGTCAGATGTGAGTGTTTGGATTTGATTTGATTTAAAAGAATGTAGAATAAAAAAAAGTGTACTATTGTTACTGATCAAAAGACAACGGTTTTAAACTTAATGGAAAACTCCCTTTGTTCAACTGCAACCATAGCCGTTTACAACAACATAACAATACCGGAAGCAGCTGTCTCACCCCCACAAGAGTCCTTACTTCCTCTCAGTGTACTATATGCAAACTTACATTCAGAACCCTAGGCAAATAGCACAGAAATATTACATGTATACAAAAATCAGAGTGTATAACCATGACTGAAACTTAACAACTATGTTTTGCACAAAGTCATTAAGCAGCACAACTGGTGTTTAACATCGATATTGATAAGAAATTATTCTTGAGCAGCAAATCAGCATATTAGAATGATTTCTGAAAGATCATGTGACACTGAAGACTGAAGTAATTGCTGCTGAAAATTCAGCTTTGTCATGGAATAAATTACGTTTTAAAATATATCAAAATAGAAAACTAAGAAAATGGTAAATTAAGTCCGTTTAAAATGTTAAAACATCAGAACAGAAGAACAAATGGATAAGAACAAAAGTCAAACTGAAAAATAGAACTCTAGATTAAGTTTTATTGTATAATGATCAAATGCATTAATTACAAAACAAATACTTATTTATTCTCTGGATCTGGGCTAAATGACTAAAAACACTGTTACGGCATTCCTGACCGGATAGATCCTCAGTCACCTCTGACTGAGATACCAAATACTGACAACACCTGTAACATTAAATGAAAACTATGATTCCCGATACATTATATACTGCAAGGAGGTCAATTCACCCCATTCAGCTCTTAGTCCATGCCATCACTCTCTTCTCTGTTTTCAGTTTGACCGGGAGCACTTCAGCGAGGTGTTTGTAGATCTGAAGTGGTTTGAGAGTAAGGTGGGGAACAAATACCTGAACGAAGCAGCTGGGCTGGCAGCTGAGGAGGCTGGTGCCAAAGACATGAAGAAGAGTAAGGTGAATATTAGCAGAATGCAGCCAGACGGATGATATACCTAAGCATTTATCCTATTTGCATTTAAAATCATCACAAACCGTGAGCACTATGCTTGTTTCGAAGAGGGGGTGTTAGAAGTAACCATGTACTGCCACCATTGTCTCATGTGAGTCAATTTACGTTTTAGTTACCAGGTTCCTGTTTTCTAAATGAATGTGCCACTGTTCCTGCTTTCACCTCTTTTGTCTCTTCATGAATAGGGCTTTGATGAATGAGCAATGAGCGTTCTGTAGTTCTCTAGCTGCTCTATAATAAATATTTAAAAGAAATTACATTTTTTAAAATTATTTATTTTTTAATAAAAAAATAATAAGAACTAGTGATGCACAAAATTTATGGCAACTGAAAAAAAATCAGCCGTAATCATTGACTGAAACAGTGTCGTTTAAAGGGATATATCACCCAAAAATTTAAATTAATTTGCTCACCCTCATTTCATTCCAAACCTGTATGAATTTATATTTGCTGCTCAGTACAAAAGAAGATATTTTAAAGAGTGTTGGTAACCAAACAGTTGATGGTAGCCATTGACTTCCATTGATTTGCAAGTCAATGGCTACCATCAACTCTCTGGTTACCAACATTCTTTAAAGGGGTCATATGATGTTGCTAAAAAGAACATTATTTTGTGTATTTGGTGTAAATGTGTTTATGCGGTTTAAGGTTAAAAAAGCATATTACATATTATTCTGTACATTATTGTTTCTCCTCTATGCCCCGCCTTTCTGAAACGCGTCGATTTTTACAAAGCTCATCGTTCTGAAAAGTGAGGTGTGCTCTGATTGGTCAGCTATCCAGTGCGTTGTGATTGGCCGAATACCTCAAGCGTGTGACGGAAATGTTACGCCCCTTACCATTCTGTGATGGCGTGTCCCGGCCGGAGCTACGAGACAAAAACTAATTCTTTAAATATGAAAACGTACTTGCAGTCTATGAGTCAGAACAGCCTGCATTGTAGTCTACTCTCCCAGGATCAGGAAACTGTCCTCCATAAAATGCGCTGCACACATCTGAATATTTGGGTTGACCTGTTCTGGAACAGTGTTGTAAATACAACTTAAAGGGATAGTTCACCCCAAAATGAAAATTTGATGTTTATCTGCTTACCCCCAGCCCCTAGGGCATCCAAGATGTAGGTGACTTTGTTTCTTCAGTAAAACACAAATTATGATTTTTAAGTCCAGCCGTTGCAGTCTATCAGTCGTATAATGCATGGAAATGGTAACAAAATCTATGAGTATAAAAAGACATCGAAAGCCGTGCGTGTGCTCAAGGAAGTTGGACATAGTGGTGTATTAGAGGTAAAAATAATTATACAAAAACTGTTCGGTTTCTCGCACAAACCGATCATTTCGTGTCTTAGGACATCAATGTGTTGTCACGAGCTGCAGGGTTTAATTTGGATTTGTCTGTGCATGTTATTTTTACTCTCATAGATTGTTACCATTGCCATGCATTATACGACTGATAGACTGCAACGGCTGGACTTAAAAATCATAATTTGTGTTCTACTGAAGAAACAAAGTCACCTACATCTTGGATGCCCTGGGGGTAAGCAGATAAAGATCAAATTTTCATTTTTGGGTGAACTATCCCTTTAACCACTGATTTCTAGTCGTGTCCTCTTTTGGAAGGCCAAACAAAGTATGTTCGCTTTCGCAACAAAACACGCAGCGTCTTCACAACATGGCGACGAGCGGTGGCAGCAACAATAAAGTTACGCCCTTTCTTTGCGTGAACATTTGGGCGGCGTTATGCAGATCTTCCCACACCGTGACGTAGACATGTGGGGGCATGTTTAAACAAGGTGTTTTAGGAGGGTGTGGACCAGTCTTAACTTTTATAAAGAATATCTCTTTGGGTTTGAGACTTTAGTCTTTGCAACTTTAGAGATCGTATCTATTCACAAACAGCTTGTAACACTCCAAAGAGAAAGGAAAACTTGAAATCGCATCATATGACCCCTTTAAAATGTCGTCTTTTGTGCTTAACAGAAGAAACAAACTCATACAGGTTTGAAAAAACAGGGTGAGTAAATGATGACCGAATTTAAATTTTTGGGTGAGCTACCCCTTTAATTAGTGCTTCTCCGATTATGCATTTTGACTGTGTCCGCAGCAGTTTCAAGCTCACAACCTAGATTAGCTACAACAGGTAAACGTGTCAGCAGTGTGGACTCACCAGCTCAGTGCTAAAGAACTTTACTATGACCTGAGTGAGCATGACACCCATAACAGCATAAAGAGTTTAATTACCCAAATTTAATTACTGAAACTTAGTTTTTCATTTTTGGCTCATTGAAAACTTTAGTTTGTGTTTTTGGTTAAATAATTTCGATGTATCACTAAAAAGAATCTTTCTCTTTTCCATACAAAAACAGTATTCAAAAAGCAGAATAAATGCAGCTCATACAACTAATGTGCTATATTTTAGGTTTTATTATATATCATTGTGTGACGAACAGACTGAAATTTCAGTCATTGTTTGCTCATGGACCACTTTTATTGTGCTTTTTATATTTCGGATTTTTTTTTAGCTTGTGATGAACTCCTTGTATGGAAAAGATCAATGTGAAAATTATGGATTCTTTTTTTTCCCTTTCACACAAGAATGGTCCAAGACAAAGATAAATAAGAGTCATTTTTTTAAGTGATCCTTTTATTTTTTCAGTCTTCGGACGACTCTCTGTGTCTCGCCGCTCTTGATGGAGTCAAGGACTCTCACAGCACTCCAGGGAGAGGTACATACACCCAAACCCCAAGTCCATTACTGTTGATCATTGTTCTAGACATTGGCTAGCACTTTATTTTAGAATCTTGTGCATGTACTATGTACTTACTACAATAACTGGGTACCAACCCTGAACCTTACCTTATTAAATCCAAGTAAAAAGTAAGTGCACATACTGTAAAATCAAGTGGAACCAGACAATAACACACATTTTAAAGCATTCAGCCTCTTAATATTATTCACAATGCACTAGAAGGCGCAGGGGAGGACGGTGAGGATGATGACATGTTTGAAACCGAGTTTCGACAGTATAAGCGCACCTACTACATGACCAAGATGGGCGTTGAAGTCGTCTCGGAGTAAGTCTCCATTCATTTGAATTTTGGAAAGGATGGGAGCATGTTTTCTCTGCATCCGAAAATGAATAGTTCTATGAAGATTAATTTTCTCTGTATCATCTTGCAGTGAGTTTTTGGCCAATCAGGCTAGATGTTACGTGGAGGGGATCCAGTGGATCTTGCATTACTACTACCATGGAGTTCAGTCTTGGAGCTGGTAAGCTGAGAGACGGAGTGAATTTTTATTTTTTTTTGCAAATTATGCTTAAAAATAGGGCTGCATGATTTGGGAAATATTTTTGTTCTGTTTAAAAATAGCAAAATCCAGGTTTGCTGTGTTTGTTTGTTAATAATAATAGTTGTTGTTGTTAATATTAAAATATATAATTTGTTTTAGTAGTTTTTATATTTCACTAAAATATTTTTTTAGGAACGATATAATTTTATTTTACATTACAACAGGAAAATGACAATGCTAATGTTTATGGCTGTCTGAATTTCTAACGTTTGTTATGATGGAAAACCACCCTTAAGCCCTGAAACCTGCTGCTTTTGTTGATAAGTGCTTATTATTACAAGTATGGGAAGCTGATTGGTCTATTTTGCGTTCTTAAATGCACATTAATATGAATAAATACTTTATTACAATTAATCATGCAGTCCTACTTAAAAGTAGCAGGAACAAGAAAGTAAATTGGCTTGATTTTGATGTAATGTTGGTTTCAAAGGATCTTGCTCTCCTCTCAAATCACTACAGGTATTATCCGCACCACTATGCCCCCTTCCTTTCTGATGTGAGAAACGTGTCTAGTCTCACGTTGACATTTGATCTGGGCAAACCCTTCATGCCGTTCGAGCAGCTCTTGGGCGTCCTGCCTTCAGCCAGCAAAGACCTTCTTCCACAGTGTTACCAGGTGACACACATAACCCTCTACACTGAGAGTAAATCACTCGCATATGCGACTAAATCTTCACTCTGGGCGACTAAATGATGTCTAATATTAGCCAATGGCTAATCAATTCTCAGATTTTACTCGCCAGTGTGTGAGTTGGAGGCCGAGTATAAGTTTAGCACAGATATATTTTCACTCACAGAACACTGACTGAGCACTTCAGAGTTTCATTCTCCGTCAAGCGATCTGTGCCATTTATCATTTCATCTCAATGGAAGCGCAGCGCACCTGTGTTTGTGTATTTGGCATAACGTAAACTCTAGTGTGAAGGCGCACGACTCGCTGACGCTTTCTCTCACACACGCAAAGTGAGCGATAGCGAGAGAGTCTTACATAACATGCAGAATTGATGTGATGCATGTTTACAATATTCTTTGTTTTATTTTCCTGTCAATTCCTTTGGAATTCTTCAGCTTTTAAGAAATGCTGGGTTTTCCGGTAGTGGGCGGAACTAATGTGCAAACGACAATCTCATTGGCTGGTGCTCACCTATTATTGTCCCTGTTTAGATTTCAGCAAATCCGTTCGAGCGAACGCACACAACCTGATTAATATTCATGAATCCAGAAGCTCGTTAATCCTTGGTGCGCTTTATATTGTTCTTATTAGTAGAATTCGTATAATAATAATATCTTATCAGTATTATTATTCGTTTTTTTTTTCTTCAATTTTTTACTGGAACACTGAATGACCAAAAAAAGCACCAGCACCAGACCTAAGCTCATGGTTATATATATATAAGTATAGTATTTCAGTCTGGCGTGTAAACACAAAATTTACTAGCCAAGGCGATTCAATTGCCACACACTTCGTGTCTCCATGTCATTGTTTGTTAGAAACTCGCCCTCATTTACTGACTTCTTCACAGCATCTGATGACGTCACCGGGCTCACCCATTGTTGAGTGTTACCCACAAGACTTCAAAACGGACCTGAACGGCAAGCAGCAGGAGTGGGAAGCCGTTGTGCTCATCCCGTTTATCGACGAGGTGCTTTAAACATCTGCATTCACTGTGTATCTCACCATAAAAGCTGTGATGGAAGTGCAGTTTCATGATATGATATGCGTTTGCATTCAGAAATGCTTGTTAGCTGCTATGGAGCCCTACACTCATAAACTAGCTCCGTCAGAGAAGGCTAGGAACAGACATACCGAGTGTGCCATCAACTGCTTTGATAAAGAGCTGGACTATGCCTACAACTCCCCCCTCCCCCAACTCTTCCCCAACATCGTCCACTGCCATGTCAGGTATGTCCTGAGTCTGCATGCCACAGTACATTTCACCCGCTCACATGTTAACATGGTAATAAATAATATAATTCATAAATAAATAATAAATCATGCGGTCATTTTAATATAGTGTTATACTTTTTTGTTTACATTAACACTTTTCACTTTATAGTTAGATAATTTTAATTATTATAATTTCTAGTTATTTGTTTTATTTTTGTACCTTCATTTTAATAAGGTGTCACATTTCTATTTACCTTTGCACATAATTAAGATAAATTCTAATTAATATTACTAATTAATTATTATTATTTAATATTAATAATATCTTGCCTTCAATTTAATATGGTGTCACATTTCTGTATTTACCTTTACACTTGGCACTTTATAATAAACAGATCAATTCTAATTAATGACTATTTATTCTTCTCCTTATTTAAAGGGGTCATATGATGCTATTTTAAAGATCATTATTTTGTGCCCCCTCCTTTGACAAGCGCAGTCTGCTCTGATTGGCCAGTTGACCCAGTGCATTGTGATTGGCCGAACACCACAAGCACGCGTCGGAAATGTAACGCCCCTTACCATAATCGCGAGCTTCAGCTTTTAAAGTAAATATCAAGACAGTTAATAATGTCGTTAGTTTTACCATCAGTTCAAGCCCGAAAGGGCAACAAAAAGTCAAGTTATTTTCTATATTCTATTGGTTGGGTGCAGTGACAATATTGACATATTGTGGTCCATTCAATTTATTCCTTTTTTTTTTTTTACTTGGACTTAAAAGGTTTCTTTTAAATGTATGTTGTTTTATGGTAATATGTTTCTCTTCATTGCAGGTGGAAGATGTTGCAACGCTGGTTCTCGGAAAGTCTTTGTTCGTGAACTGGCCCCATTTGATGGAAGCTCGAGTTGTAGCTGTTTCAGATGGAGAAACAAAGTAACTTTGCTTGTTATATTGATATTTCTAAGTGATTTGCTGTCATATAGAGTCATGTAGCTCACTCAAACTCTCTCTTTTAGTCTGTTAATAGTGTCTCACTCCTACTCTGCAGGTTTTCTTTAGACGAACCATCAGGATCACAGATGTTGTATCTGGGTAACACTCCACCGCCTGCTAAAGTCACCCATCTGACTGATAAAGAGCAGAAGGAGTGGGTCAAAGAAGTGCAAGGCCTCTCAGAGCAGTATGCTGCCCTTTTATTCATGTTATTGGCACTTGTCTAATCGTAAGCTGCAATGTTTTTATCTGGCTGATACGTGACTTGCATGAGTGAGCTTTAATTCAGTGTGTCAGTATTTGAATTTTTTGTTTTAATGGTCGCTGTGCTTTTTGTTCAGCAGCAATTTACACCATTCATGCCTATAAGCCCTGGTATCTGTACAGTATGAACAAATTTTTCAATAGCTATCCTTAATCTTAGCTATGCACGTTCAGAGTCGTAGAAAGCTTTGCATATTTTTGAATTCTGTCATGTTAAGTGTCCATATGAAAAATATCACTTTATCTGCTTTTCAGCTTTAGCAAGCGCAAAGGCACTGTGATCAATGAGACGGATGTGGTGGTATACGCCCAGCTGCTGACAGGCAGGAAGTATGTCATTGGTCAAAACGGAAATGTCCATTTGGAAAAGCAGTTTGCCAAACAGGTCCTGCCCTATCCCTACCAGACCATTGTGAAGGTAAATATTCGCACCAGCCCAAAATTAAACCGGAATTCTAACCAAGAACCAGAACCTGCTTCTTGGGAAAAATGTACAAGTTGTTCGGATGTTTTAAGTATGTTGTTTTTTCACTTCAGGATATCAAAGCCTTTGATTCATCATTGGCACGCTTCAAGACACTGGAGGAGCTGTTTCCCCCAGGAACCATTGTCTTTATGGTTGCAAACCCATATTACGGCGCAATGGGAGATGTATGTACTGGTTTTGGTGCTCTCCAGACCAGCTGCTCTTGTTAAATGCCAGTTATGTAGGATTTTTTCTGTTTGCTTAGGTGCAAGATTCTAGTGATGTCATCAATGAGGGACGGGTTAGAGTGGTCTTCTCCGTACCGTGTGAACCTCAACTTGATGCCTTAATACAGAACCAGCATGTAAGTCTAGAGTCTGTCAAGAAGTCTGTGCCCAGTATACTTTGGTTTTTCTTCTATTTATTTTTCACACTGTTCGTTTGGCCTTGGTCTGCTTTTGTTTTCAGATTTTACCAATAGTCTTTTGTTTTTGTTCAGAAATACTCTGTGAAGTACGGTCCTGGGTATGTGCTCGCCTCCCGCCTTGGTATCACCAGCTACCTCGTCTCAAGGTTCTCTGGTAGCATCTTCATCGGAAGAGGATCCAAGAAAAAGTCAGTGAATAAAAAATGCACACTTTGATTTATTTGATTTTTTTTTTCAGTTTTTAATGTACTCTCAATACATTGCCTTTCAGAAGTATTCAGACCTTTAAACAATGATAGATCCAAAGTTTACATTTAGTCGCTGATATTTTCATTTAAAAGCACTGTTTATCTCCGCAACAGTTTTATGTAAGAACTTTTAGGATTAGTTATCCATCTAAAGTTGTTATAAATTTCATAGGAATACACAATATGTCAGGATCTTAACAGTTATCGCCTGATATTGGAGTTTTTAAAAAAAAATATATTCTGGTGTCGGGCGATTTTGGTTATTTAATTGTCACTTCCCTTAGTTTTACATTTAGATTACCTTTGCCATCTTCTGACCACCACTTACAGTTCATCTTTTTAAACACTAGTAATTTAATAATTCTGTTAAATTTCAAAATGAGTATCCTTTCTTCATACTACACATTTATAATGTTTGATGCCTAAATTCACTTGCAGAATTGCTTCTTTTTTCTTTTTTTTTTTTAGTTTATTCAGACAATATTGTATAGCATTTCAATATCGGCAATTTATTGGTTAATAATATATATATATATATATATATATATATATGTATTTATTTATGTATTTATTTATTTTGGTATATGCCATCCTTTTAATAATTGTCCATCCACAGGATTTGGCTTTAATTATTTAATGAACAATATTCTTTCTATTTCCCTAAAAATGATGGCTTTTGAATAAATGTCGCTCTGCACAGTCCTCATGGAGAGCAGAAAGCCAATGTGGGCCTTAATCTCAAGTTCAACAAGAAGAATGAAGAAGTTCCTGGCTACACCAAGAGAACAGAGAAAGAGTGGCTCTACTCCGCTGCTGTAGAGGAACTTTTAGCTGAATACTTAGAGAGGTGTGTATGTGTATTGGAGGTTGTGTGTGTGCTTGTGGTTGTACCTGTGGTTTTGCAAATATTTAAAAATAAATGTTGTCCTTGTCTCTCAGATTTTCAGAGCTGTTTGACTTTGTCGCTCGAAACAGTCACGATGATGTCTTTTACGAAGATGACATCTGGCCAGGAGAAGATGAGAATGGGTGTGTTTTGAATCTGTTTTAGACGAGCAGTAGTACGTAGAATGCAAATCCTCTTGTGATATTACTTTATTACCGATAATGAATCATTGTTCCGAATGCAATACATTTTCAGTATGCCAGACTTGATAATAGTGACTGTTTATCATTGTGATGCTTTAAATAGCGCTGAAAAGGTCCAGGAGATCCAGGGCTGGTTGAAAAACCATCCAGTCAGTTCCTCCTCCCGAGCTTCATGTGATCTCCAGATCCTGGATGCTGGCATTGTGGAGAAGATTGAAGAGGAGCTGGAGAAATCGAAGGTGGTGATCACATACAAACCTCAACAATCACAATACTTGTTCCTGTCTTTCTGTGGATGATGTGTTGATCATGTGTGGGTCACAGGCAAAGAAGATGAACAAGAAAGTACGAGTCACTGTAAAGCCCCACCTGCTTTTCAGGGTATGTGTTTGTCAATGTTTATATATTATATGCATTTATTTTATTTATATACATATAGACACAGAGAGAGAGAGAAAATGTGTGTGTGTGTGTGTGTGTGTGTGTGTGCAGCCTTTGGAGCAGCAGCACGGTGTTGTTCCAGATCCTGACGCAGAGTATCATCTGTTTGACCGTGTTGTCAATGTGAGAGAAAGCTTCTCGGTTCCTCTTGGCCTCCGCGGAACCATCATTGGCATCAAAGGAGGTAAAAGTGTAAACCCATGCAAACTCTTGGGCGTCCTTCTTCATCTCGTTTTGTCCTTCATTCTTTGTCTTCCCTGTTTCCTTTAGCTGAACGTGAGGCTGAAGTTCTGTATGAAGTGCTTTTTGATGAGGAGTTTGCTGGAGGACTCACTGTCAGGTACAGAAGTTATTTTTCTCAGTGGATGATACAAATTTCGAAATGATATTTTTATTCCGTACGGACACATTAAATTGTTTAAAAAGTGACAGTAAAGACATTTATAATGTTACAAAAGTTTGCTGTTGCTTTCAGAATGTATCACTGTTTCCACAAAATTATTTAGCAGCACAACTGTTTCCAACATTGATGATAATAAGAAATGTTTCTTGAGCACCAAATCAGCATATTAGAATGATGTCTGAAGGATCATGTGACACTGAAGACTGGAGTAATGATGCTGAAAATTCATCACAGAATAAATTAGATTTTAAAATCAATTGTTAGGCAGTATTTTATACGCATCTGGTGTGTGTGCAGGTGCTCTCCTGGGCGTGGCTATCGACTGCCCCCCAGTGCCTTAATCAACCTGAGCCATGGCAGCAGAAAGGAGCTGGGCTGTCACAAACTCACTGCCATCGTCAAACCCCAGCCCTCTTCTTCATCCCATCTCACACACAAGAGCCAGCTGGGCGGCCTTAACCACTCGCCACGCTCACCGTTTATTCCAATGCAGGTAATGGGCACACATTCATCCCTCATAACCAGGCCCTCAATGACTCTACTGATACCCCACTAGAAATAGGTCATAAAGATCCTCCTTCAACCCTCTACAGACACCTTGGCAATTGAATCGCCATTGGCTAGTAAATTTTTTGTTTAAAAAAAGAAAAATATATATATAAACCACGAACTTAGGACTGGTGCTGGTGCTTTTTTTGGTCGTTCAGTGTTCCTGTAAAAAAAAAAAAAAAACAATACTACTGATAAGATATGATTATACAAATTCTACTAATAAGAACAATATAAGCATTAACGAGCTTCTGGATTCATGAATATTAATCAGGTTATGTGCGTTCGCTCGAACTGATTTGCTGAAATCTAAACAGGGACTATAGATGAGCACCAGCCAATGAGATTGTCGTTTGCACATTAGTTCCGCCCACTACCGGAAAAACCGGCATAAAAAAAAAAAAAAAAAACAATACTACTGATAAGATATGATTATACAAATTCTACTAATAAGAACAATATAAGCATTAACGAGCTTCTGGATTCATGAATATTAATCAGGTTATGTGCGTTCGCTCGAACTGATTTGCTGAAATCTAAACAGGGACTATAGATGAGCACCAGCCAATGAGATTGTCGTTTGCACATTAGTTCCGCCCACTACCGGAAAAACCGGCATTTCTTAAAAGCTGAAGAATTCCAAAGGAACTCCGTTATTTGACAGGAAAATAAAACCGAGATTATCATTTACATGTATTACATCAATTCTGCATGTTATGTAAGACTCTCTCGCTATCGCTCACTTTGCGTGTGTGAGAGAAAGCGTCAGCGAGTCGTGCGCCTTCACACTAGAGTTTACGTTATGCCAAATACACAAACACAGGTGCGCTGCACATCCATTGAGATGAAATGATAAATGGCACATTTTGTTGACAAATGGATAAAACCTAGTGGTTTTAAGGATAGTAGCAAAGACTGGTATAGATTTAAAATTAAGATTAGTTCATTTTTGGGGACAGCACTTTGATTCTCCTTAAATAGAGGTTCTAAATATGCCTGAAAAGATTTTTTGTTTTTTGTTGACATTTTAGTGGTTGTCTTTAGTGAATCATGATAAAAATACACGATAGTCATTATTTTTTGCTCAGAGAAATCTAATTAAACAAGACACACATTAATGTATGGAGAAAAAAAAACATTCAAAGCTGTAGTAAACTCTGATTGTTTTGATGCTCAAACCCTTTTTTGTCTTTGACCTAAATATATAATAACAGGAAGGTTACTGGAATAAATCAAGTAGTATTCGTCTGGTGAATATGTAATCCAGAGTTAAATGTATTATTTTAAAATGAAGGGAGGTTCAGGAAATTATATGAACCAGATTTGCATGAGCACCACAACTCAAACATTAGTACTTGTGTGCTAAATCTGTTAGGTCTTAATATTAAGGTGTAATTATTAAGTAGTAATCTGTGAAGTGCCAACAGGTTCCTCTTCAATAATGCAAAAGGAGGTATGTGGTTCCATGTGAAGATCTCACGGTGTTGAATTTCCTATTGACAGCAGCAGAATGGCAGACAGAGTTTTAATCTCAGGGCTGACACTCAGGGCAACACAAACTCGCCTCACAAAGCCCTCGGCCAGAAAAACCAACACAAGGTATGTATTGTGTGAGGTTAATAGGCCTTACTTCTCTGGGGATTGTCTATGATCCATTAGAACACTTTTCTTTGTGTTCCTCTAGGGCTCTAGTAATGAGAGAGAGTTCAGTAATGTATGGCAGACTCTTCAGAGTTCAGGAATGCCCCAGAAACCACCAGCTCACTGGCAAATTAATGTAAGTAACTCTCTCTTAATCTGTGTGCTTGTGATCAGTGTTATTATCATTAACTAAAACTAAAAATGCTAAAAAAAAAAAAAAAAAGAGAGAAAAGTTAACAAAAATAAATTAGAACAGAAAAATACGGTTATTTTCTTTCATTTAGGTCCAAATGGAACATTTCTCATTTTTGTTTATAGTTGAAGTACTGAAAAAAGTCAAACTGAAAAAAAATAAATAAATAGGCATTTAAAAAAAACAAAGACTAAGGACGAGGCTAACAGAAGACTAAACCACAAAATTGCTTTAAAAATTTAAATGAAAATTTACAAATAAAAACTAATTCAAAATATTAATAAATACTAAGAGTACAGTAATGATACTAAAATAGTACTGGTTATTATATGTAGTATATGACATTTACCTGGTGTTATTTTTGACAGGCTGGAAAAAGCAGTGGACTGATGCCACATCAGCACCAGCTGGAGGGAAAAAGTAAACAAAGCCAAGGCAACGACCCATCCAACAAACTTGTATGTGTTCCTATTTCATACACCACTGCACTGTATAAGTCAGCTGTCAAGCCCTAGCATTTGATCA
>NW_015506045.1:604234-616613 GCF_001515645.1 Sinocyclocheilus grahami | reverse complement strand
TTTTTTTTTTGAAAGTCTGAGGGTTTTTTGAAAGTCATTGGGGTTCAATGTTATTAATGCCCAATGCCAAACACAAAAGACCGATTTAATAGATAAAAGAAACTCATATATGTTTGGAACAACTTAAGGATGGGTAAATGATGACAGATTTTTCATTTTTTGGTGATCTATCCCTTTAAGGACCTTGTATACTTGGTTGAAAACACCAACATCATTTCAAACAGTGTTTTGGAAAGATAAAAGCTACAAATAAACCTGAACAAACAGCCGCCAGGACAATCACTAGCCGTTCTTGGCTTCCCATTCAATTCATATCTAAATAAAACCGACTTGTGTGACTATGCAGATTACTGCAATTAAGAGGTAGATTGATATGCAGGTGCCAATCTATAATACACATTCCACTTTCACTATTGTGCATGAGTCATGTGGAAATGATTATATTAATATGACTCATTGCCAAAAAAAAAATTTGCTTTTTAAAAAAAATTTTATTATAATAATTACTTATAGTATTTATATATTTACAGGCATCTACAGAATTTGAGGAGCTTATAGCCAATCTGAAGATCTCAAAGGATCCTGTGCCTGCCCAGAATCAACCACCTACAGAGCCCAAGGACCAATCAGGAGAGCCTCTTTCCCCACAGTCCTTTGCCATGGTGTGTAATCCATGGTTCTCATATCTGCAGCACAACAGAGTGAAAAAGTATGGTTATTTAAATGTCTTTGAATGTTTCAAGTCATTTTTATTTTTTATTTTTTTGTTCGAGCAGAAGGGCACTCTGGTATTGAAAGAAATGTTGAAGATTGACAGCTCTGGACCAAGTTCCTCTGCCCCTGATTTCACTGGTGGCCATGATTCAGCAAACCCCAATGCCCAACAGCAGAGCAGGAGACGCTCCAGCAAAAAACTAGGTACTGCATTGTGTCCAATCAGATCCAGAATCAGGCTTGTAAGATTTCAGGCTGTAGAACTTTACTTTGTTAGATAGATGATTAATTCTCAAACCTGAGATATATGCGCAGTGAATAATAATAAGTGAATGTTCTCTGTCTCTCAGCTGCTCGGATAAATACTCCTCAGACTGATGCGCCAGCAGCGGCTCCTCCTCCTCCTCCTCCTCTGGCTGGCCAGCCACCCCTCCTCCCCAGCATGGCCACTGAACTCGGGCGGGTATGCATGGGGCTTGGGATGGGACCTCCAGAGTTCGCCTTCCTCCGCAACAGACAGGTTGGTCCATCTCTCAAACTCCACCTATATCGGTGTAGCCTGAGAAAGAAAAGAACCGTATCCATATGTCCATATAAATATAGATATGCAAAAAAGCCAATCATAATTTGGTTAGGGCTGGCCAGCCACCCCTCCTCCCCAGCATGGCCACTGAACTCGGGCGGGTATGCATGGGGCTTGGGATGGGACCTCCAGAGTTCGCCTTCCTCCGCAACAGACAGGTTGGTCCATCTCTCAAACTCCACCTATATCTGTGTAGCCTGAGAAAGAAAAGAACCGTATCCATATGGCCATATAAATATAGATATGCAAAAAAGCCAATCATAATTTGGTTAGATCTTTACAAGAGCTCTAAGCAGAAAGTTGGAGGAAGAACTTAATACCCAAAACGCTCAATACCCAAGCCATCATGATGAATGAATATTGAAAGTTCATATACAGATTTCAAGCTCACATTGGTATGTAGTTCAGTGAATAAGACCTAATGTTTTCCGCCGCCTCTTTCCATCTCATTTGCTCTTTTTCTTGTTCTGTAGAGTCTCGCAGTGTGTCAGGTGAAGTTGTCTAATGGCCTGCTGATTCACGGTCCTCAGTGTCAATCTGAAACTGAAGCTAAAGAGAAAGCTGCTCTCTTTGCCCTTCAACGATTGGTAACTCTCAGTGCAGAAATGGATCAATTTGTTTCAACTAAAAAAAAATTCAGTTTGATGAATTCAGTATATGGTAGTACATGACTTTTCTTGTGATATAATGAATTATGTGTCTTAATGGAATATAGTACACTCTACAATAATTCTTAGTAAGTCCTTGTTGACTGCCGAATGAAATCATGTTGTCTTCTGCAGAACTCGTTGGGTTCTTTCCCACTGCCTCCTCCCATATTCCCTGGAGTCCAGCAGATGAGGCCACTTGCGCCTCATCCCTCCATGTTTGGTCAGCCAGCAGGTCTGAGTCATATTGTCTATTTTCTGTTAAATCCTGTTGTTCTAATGCAGATGTTCTTTACTTTTACACTTGATCTGATGTTTTGTTTACACAGGTGGTCTTCTGATGCCGCCACATGGCTACAGACCTCTTCACTGGGGGATGCGGTTTCCACACCAGGGCCAGCCGTTCTATGGAGGAACTTTCCCTGGAGCACGGGCCCCTGTGCCATCAGCGGCCAGCGGATCCCACAACCAGTTTGTTCCCCTACAGGTGAGAACTTCTTGATGATATATACATATAAATCCTGAACATTTGAAACCGTTTCAGTACTCATTTCCCATAGTATTGATACAATGGTACTAACTGCACATTTCCGATATCAAGTTGATACACACAGTAGTGTGTATTTTTATTAATTATGAATATAGTCCATTGCGCTGCGTGTTTTAGAACGAAGCGTGGCACTGTGGTCATTTACACGTGCAGCTCATGATCCAGTGTTTTCAGCATCTCAAAGCGGGTTAGATAAATAGATTTTGAGCCACAAATAAATATAAAAAGATGTTTTAAAATATTGAACAAATTTGCAAAATCATGTGGTGCAAACGACATGCAAAGAAAAAACATGAATATCAGGTAATTATATGGCCCTCATGAATGGTCATCAAGGTCAAAATGTATTTTTAAAATGTTAGGTAGTTTGATCGGTTTATGACCAGTCAAGGTTAGTTCAGGTTGTAAAAATTAATGTGGTGGAACTCCCCAGAAACATGTATGATATTTATAAATGCATTATATTTATAAAAAGTTCCATTTTGCCTTAAACTATACTTTAAAACTTTTTAGAAAATAATGAATATGTACACACATGTATTCAAGTTGTTATTAAAGAATGTTGTATTTTTTTGTATTTAGTTTGTTTACACTACAATATTTCACTGTAGCTATAACATGCCTTTGTGTCTTTAGGTGACCAAGAAGCGAGTTTCAGGCAGAACCAAGAACCAAGAGGCAAAGCAAATGTCAGGAAGCTCTGCCTATGCTGGTCAGACCTCAGGCGGTGGACCGGCTGCTGCTTCTGCCCCAGTCCCCGCATCAGCCCCCAAGACCCCCCCACCCATTAGCACCCATGAGCCTGCAGATAAGCCCACCACACCCAAGACGCCCAGGCAGAACACCAATCCTCATACGCCCGGCTCAGCCTCCAAGAGGAAACACCGGAAACTGGCGGTCAACTTCGAGGCTGCTAAAGTGACAGACTGAAATCATTTTCTCACACTATTCATCTCTCTCGAAGGAGAACACCGGCATTTCATAGTAAGAAACAAGATGCAGTTGTCCGTCTTCATGATTCGATCATTTGGTGAGACAATGTATTTGTCACTGGCATCGAATTAGTTTTGTATTCGTTTTAGTTGCCATGTTTTGAGTGAAGGTAGTGCTGGAAAACATTTTTATTGATAACTGCACCAAAATGATCATAGAATCATGAAATGGGTTTTACATTTACCTCAGTGTTTTCCTTTCTTTCTTTTTTTTGACCCAAATCGGACCTTTAAGCTTTTATCATGTTCACTGGTTATTTTGTGATGCTGGATTTTAATATTCAAAGTGCAATAATTCGTTTTGTAGACCGGACGTTATGCACAAGGAAGTGATGCGATGTGGCACAAGCTGCTGCAATACAACATCTGTACTCGCATTTCATTTTTTCTTTATTGCACAGTGTTGCAGTCCAGCACTGAAGGATAGAGATACTATTATTGCACAGTGTTACTCGGAAAGCAGTAAAGCTGTCAGACTGAACACTTGGATCTAGTTTCAGAGGTTCAAATTAAGACCACTTCTATGCTCAAAGATTTTTTGGAAGCATTCTATGGAATATTCCATAGACCTAAAGCAGGTGTTAAAACCCAGCTCATTATGTTCACCAAGCCAGGAAGCACACTGATTTAAGCAAATGTAATCTCTGTGGATTTATTGTGTGTGTGTGTGTGTGTATACAAGACTAAACATGGTCGGGCAGGGGATGCAAACTTTAAAAAAAAAACGATAATAAGATGCCTTTCTAATAAGATGTTGCTCGAATTGTGAACATTTCAAATTGTTTTTATTTTTGTATTAGCCTACCTTTATTTACAGGGAAGATGTTTAAGTTCTGTGGTTTTAAAATGAATTTTGTGTATTTAGATCTATGGATTTTATATGCACCATTTTACAAATGGATAAATAACAGTTGTTAATATTTCTATGCCGGCACCCTTTTTGTTTTCATCTTCTCTGCGTGTTTGTATCCTACCAGATCTCTTTAGTCCAAGTTTTAAAAGATCGCAAGCAAACCCTTTTATTTTTAATGACATTTGAGTTGTTTATTTAATGACTTAAAACCAGAATGACAAAAAAAAAATGAGTGCACATCCTAACAGGACGGTGTGCTGTAAATAGACATTTTGTTACCATAATAAACATTTTGCTATCATAATGCCTCTGATCTTGTGATCATTATTAGGGTTTCTCAGTGGTGTTTTGATTATGCTTACATGATTTTGAACTCCCTTTTTAAACGTTTTATTTCCTTAAAAAATCCAACACGAGCAAAAATAAGTGGCCTCTAATGGCCTGGCTTATAAAGCTGTTCGGTTAGGACCTCAGTTTCAAGGCCAACCCAGAAAATCTGTTGACAAGTTGCTATAAGAAAGGCAATGATTGTCTGAGCAGCTGCAGCTTCTAAATTCATGTTTGAAGCATGATTGTTACTCACGTTTCAACATGTAAAAGTCTTATCTGGTAATGTTAATCCTAGACTTTAATTTGCTCATAAATCAAAACACAAACCTTCTAAAATTCCCGAGGAAGCACATGGCTCATAAATGCTATTAAATAGTTAAATTAAGATCAAAGTAATATACAAATGTATACACAAAAATGCCAGTGTAAATAAGAACCATTCAAAAAAAGTTCATGAAATGTATCTCACGTTTACTTAAAATATATATATACATATATTCCATTCCTGTTGGAACAAATGGGTACGCAAAATATCTGTTGTAGTTTCGCCACTATAGAAGTTCGCCCAACTATGAAGATTACCTCTTGTGAGAAGAACCCTGGAATGTGAAAAGGGTCCATTTCCGAACAGCTCCATTAACGTATTTCCGGTATTTAGCAGCGAGTGCGCATGACGTCAGCAGGCTTCTGAAATGGTGCTCTGTCTCTTTAAGAACTCTCCACACCTATCGACTGACGTGTGACGTACTGATTTGTACTATTGTACTTAATCGACCGCCTGCTGTATTTTGTGTTCTTTACAGAGCTTAACACGTCCACTTCTTGTTTTCGGTAACTTTTATCACTCACTGGTGAAAGTAAACGACTGTTTTTGGGCTTAAATCGCAACGTAACGCAACTGTAGATAACGTTAGTTCGTTTGCCGGTTTAAAATAGGGCGCGAGATCACATGCGCGAGTTGGGGACAGTTTGGTGACACATATGCTTTCGATTAGAACTTGTCCGTTCAGAACAATGATGTGAACTCATTAAACCGGCTTTCTTAACGGATTCAAAAATCTGCCAGTGGTCTGGCGTTCAAGTTTATGGAGGAATGAAACTCAAAAGTCTACGGAGCAAAGTTGAAAACGGGATCATTTGACTCAAGTTTGGATCCTCCCTGACATGCTCACAGCCATGGTGACTAAAGTATCTTTGCGGCTTTCTGAATGAACTCCTTGTGCAATGGGGACTCCGAGAAACGGCTTCAGCAAACGAGAGACTTTCATTCTCTCTGTTGATGTGGGAACAACCTCCATCAGGTGCCATGTGTACGATAAGAGCGCCAGAATCAGGGGGTCCTGCTCCACAAAGGTAAATGACAGCAGGTCTGGTTGTTGCAAGATTGTGCCAGTGCCTTCCAGTGTGTGAAATCTGATAGCAGGTTCCTTGTTACAGGTGTCCCTGCTTTATCCTCAGCCTGGATATGTAGAGATTGACCCTGAGGATCTGTGGAAAGGGTTTGTGACTGTAGTCAAAGGAGCAGTTCAAGGTCAGGCATCTTTATTTTGGCTATATTATCTCACAAGCATACATCGCCCCCAAAACCTTTTTGGACACTTAAGTTACTTAAAAAAAATTATAAATGTCATTGCATCATATTTCAGAACATTAAATCTAGTGGCATGCTTGCAAACAAATTGTTAAAACAAATGCTGCACATTAAATAGCAAACTGCAATCAATATTTGTGTTTTGTGGGGATAAACTGTATTATAGTTAAATGTATTAAATCAGAGTATTTTCACTGGTGTTGCAAGATTAATCAAGCCCAGCACTTTTAGTGTCTTCTGTATGTGCATTTTTAACAGGTTTATTATATAAAATAGCATTAATAATGCATGTTTAATACTTAATTAAAATAATTACTTTTGTTTGTTTTTTGAGTAAACAGTGAGTGAAACTAATGAACAGCTTTTTTGTAATTACGTCATCCTGGAGCAGCTTAGACATTATTAAATTTAGTGTTATGGAACATATGTTAATGTGTAATATGACACTGTGTACAAGTCCAAACGTTCAGCATACTGGACATGAAAATCCACTCAAAAATTGTTATATGAAAATGAAAATATAATAGCATTTTTAATAAAAACTCAGTGTTGAGCATTACATTCACATGTTGCCTTTTATGAATGTAGTTTTATGTTTACCAATAAATAAAAACACAAGGCACTTTGGAAAGAGAATCTAAAACAAATGAATCCAGCATATTGGATGTTTGATTTGAGAAGGTGTTAATGTACTTTTCAGGGCTACTGAAAATCATTTTGATGTGCAATCTGATATATAAGTGGTTCTCAGTAAAGGGTCTGAGGCCCACTAGAGGTGCTTAGCAAACATCTAGAAGGATGAAATTATTTAAAATTCGTTATATAAACAATCTTAATTGAAATGCTAAAAACGCTACACAAAAGGATGTTGAACTCATTAAACTCACATCATCTTTTAAGACTTCATAGTTCTATTTACTGCAACAGAGGTACATATCAGTTTAGATAGAAAGGCCTTTAAATTTTGCCTTGGAAATAAATCCTCTGTGATAAATGTAGGTCCATAAGCTTACAATAATGACAAGACTCCTCTCCTCTTCTATCTCTTTGGTTTAGACTCAGGCTTACAGATGTGCCAAATGGAAAGTCTTGGCATCTCAACCCAGAGGGCAACGTTCATAACATGGGACAGGTTCGTATACATTAAATCCCGTGATTGTTTTGCAGAAAACTTCGTGAACTGACTGAGGTGGCATATAATCTTTTGTTATCATCTCCAGAAATACGGGAAAACCGTTTCATAATTTCATCACCTGGCAGGACCTGAGGGCAGCCGAGTTGGCGAGATCGTGGAACAGGTCCTGCGCTATGAAGGTGAGGCGGCTGTGCATGTCATCTTGGAATATATTTGTTCATTTCAGACTTTCCTTGTGATTAACACTGTTGTATTAGGGAGTGTATTATGCCTAGACATGATCCAAACAGAAATACTAGAGAATGTTAGAATCTCATTGGACAATCACTGGAACAGATCAGTCAGCATAATCCAAATGACCACGTACTGGCTTGACATTTCACAATTCATACATATGCATTATTACTGTTCAAAAGTTTTAAAGTGCCCCTATTATGGGTTATGAAAGGTTCATATTTTGGTTTTGGGAGTCCCCAACAACAGGTTGACATGCATGCAAGGTCTAAAAATACTTTTGTTGTCTTATAATATGCATTTATTTTTACCTTACTTGTTCAATGACTCCCAAACGATTCATTTTTCCAAACCCCTCCTTTGCGTGACGCTAATCTGCGGTGATTGGTCCCATTGGTCTCATTTTAATTGCATCATGCCTGTAATGCCTGATAAAGCAGTGTTTGTGAGCAGCAGTGCTGCTTTGTGTACAGCGTTACCAGGGAAACCGCTATTTTACGCTCCAAAAGCAGCACCTAGTGGCAAAAAATGAATTAGCATTTTCATTCAGACCAACAGGAAAAGACAAACAAGTGGGCGGGCAATATGCTAATGTTTCATGTTGACGTCAACATGAAATGGTCAATGACTCCCAAACGATTCATTTTTCCAAACCCCTCCTTTGCGTGACGCTAATCTGCGGTGATTGGTCCCATTGGTCTCATTTTAATTGCATCATGCCTGTAATGCCTGATAAAGCAGTGTTTGTGAGCAGCAGTGCTGCTTTGTGTACAGCGTTACCAGGGAAACCGCTATTTTACGCTCCAAAAGCAGCACCTAGTGGCAAAAAATGAATTAGCATTTTCATTCAGACCAACAGGAAAAGACAAACAAGTGGGCGGGCAATATGCTAATGTTTCATGTTGACGTCAACATGAAATGGCTTGGGATTCGTTTGAAAAACTACGCGTTTCAATGATTCCGAGTCGACTCTTTCTTTTGAGAGACACTAACTTTATACACGGTGCACTTTCAGATTTAAAACTTTGCAGGATGTTTTCATTCACGTAGAGCTGTGTTACACACTGCATGAAAGGTAATTTTCAAAAATCCATAATAGGGGTACTTTAATAATACAAAAGATTTCCGTTTCAAATAAATGCTGTTCTTTTGAAATTTCTATTCATTAAGAATCCTGAAAAAATGTCATTGTTTCAACACGAAATATTAAGCATTTAAAAAATGTGTGATATTAAGGAATGTTTCTTGAGAACCCACACAACCTATTAGAATGATTTCTGAAGTAACGTAAAAATGTTTTAAAATCATTTTTTTTAAAAATTGTAATAATTTTTTAACAGTATTACTGTTTTTTTTTTTAAATTAATTTATTATTTTTTTATATCAAATAAATTCTGCCATGAGCATAAGAGACTTTTCAAAAACTTACAAACTCCTTAGTGAACTTTTTAACAGTAGTGTAATTTTATTACCACAAATAAAATTGTTTTACTAACCCATACAATATTTAAAACCACAAAAAAACAAGTAAATAAAACAAACTATGGATTTGTTGACAAGCTATTGGGATTATTACTTTTTAGGAGTGTGTACAGTTGCTGATAATCTCCAAATGGCTAAATAATTGCATATATTATTTAATAACAGTTAATAAATATCAGTTTACAGCAGTTTATTACTGCAAACAAAGTGTGTATTGTTTGGACAGTGACAGATCGTAGTGTTTGTCTTTCATTGTGTACGTCAATAAATTAGTGTTTCATTCATTCCAAGTCCTTTAAGCTAAATGAGCAAATACAGCAGTGAAACAAGTACCCCTCTGACTACTCGAACATGGATTGCCAATATATTTGTGTAAGGTGCTGACAGTTAATGTGGATGGGAATTTTTGGCCTGTGAGGATCTTTGTTACACATGCTAAAAGTGCTCATGTTTGAGTCAGCAGAATTCCCTCCTTAGTGGCAGGTTTTGAGTTTCATGTGTGAAACTCAGTGTGGTCATGTAATGGTCCAACAGCATTCACATTAATTAGTTTTGTCCTATCACTGCCGAGACAAAGCCATGTCAGTTTGTACAAGACATTTTTGAATGTGTGAGAGCTTACAACCCATGTAATTGCAGAGCAAACATCCCTGTGTATGTAGTCGCAGATACAACTGGTTATTCTTGAACAAATTTCAACAGGAAAATGTTTTCAGTATCTTATCACTGAGGGCAGAGGTCAAGCTTGAAGGTGGTGGTCTACTGTTTTTTTTTCTTTCTTTAACTTACTCTTAGGGCATATTCTTGTCAAGTCTGTAATTAAAGGAATAGTTCAACCAAAAATTTAAAATTTGCTGAAAATTCACTCAGCCTCAGATTTAGATACGTTTTTTTGTTTGTTTTCTTTTGTTCATCATAATCGATGTGGAAAAATGTAGCATTACATAATTTGCTCACCAGTGAATCATCTGCAGTGAATGGGTGCCGTCAGAATGAGAGTTCAAACTGCACGTTTGTAAGAAACAAATGCATCATTTAGACGTGTTTTAAATTAAAACAGTTGCTTCCAATTAAAATATGAGTCCTCTATCAATAATATAGCTTTTTCCAGTGAAAACATCGTCTTGTCTGAATCAGGAGAGAAATATGCACAGTTTAACCACCAAATACAAGCAAATGTATGGAAGCATATATGTAGCGAAATTCAATTTAAAATGCAATATGCAAAGTGGCAATGCAATATACAAAATGGTAATGTATTTCTGTATTTAAATTTACATTTTCCCTTACCCATACGTGCAAAGTTTGTTGCAAAAATAAAATAACAATTTAATTATATAATTTTAATTATATAATAGTCTTAATATGTAAACTGAATACAAATTTTAACGCTTTATAAGTTGCAAAATGAAAATATATAACACAAATTGATTTGATATGTATAACATGTCCAAGCAGAAATGGTAGCAAAATGATAATTTAAATGCTATTTGTCCTAAATGCATTTAAACTGACAGTTAGAACTTTTCGGATTGCATTTTCATCATGTGGGATATTTGTAGCAAAATTCAGTGCGGCTTTGAAAATGCATTCCGAGCTGAACACGCCCACCCTCCGTCAATCATTGCTTCAAGGCAGGGATTGGTGGAAACGTATTACGTTTGGATCGTTCAAAACATGGCGGCTCGAGATCTGATAAGATCGTCGAATTCACTGACTGATCGAACGTCAAACCGAACGTCTTGAGCTTTGAGCGTCTTGCACTGCGGGTGTCAGCGTCTTGAAATTAGCTGGTTTTTAAACATTTAAGGAGCCAAGCTGCTGTGTAAAGACTATAAATGGACATTACAAACATTACAATTCATCTCTTCAATATGTTCCTGGATACTTCATCTGCCAGTGAATCTTATGGTCAGCTTGGAATGCATTTTCAAAGCCGCACTGAATTTTGCTACAAATATCCCACGGCGTCATGATGAAAATGCAATCCGAAGTGTTCTAACTGTCAGTTTAAATGCATTTAGGACAAATAGCATTTAAATGATCATTTTGCTACCATTTCTGCTTGGACATGTTATACATATCAAATCAATTTGTGTTATATATTTTCATTTTGCAACTTATAAAGCGTTAAAATTTGTATTCAGTTTACATATTAAGACTACTGTTGGAAATGGCAAATGTAAATTATATAATTTCATTTTCATTTTCCTTTTGCAACAAATTTTGCACGTGTGGGTAATGGAAAATGTAAATTTAAATACAGAAATACATTGCTATTTTGAATATTGCGTTGTCATTTTGAATATTGCATTGCCATATTGCATATTGCATTTGAATTTTGCTACCTATATGCTTCCATACAAATGCAGTCCAAACACTTCTAAACTAATATGGTGAGCAAGTGATTTAATGCTAAGCTTATTCAAATCTGCTCATCTACATCTTGGATGGTCCAAGAGTAAATGCATTTCGGCAAGTTTTAAAAAAAATTTTAAAAAAATTTTATTGCTTAACTTTTTTTTGCATGTATGTTTTATGGCAGACGGTACACGGAGTGATGAAGATGCTGCACTTCCTCACCAGACAGAAGCGGTTCCTTGCAGCCAGCCTGGTAGTTTTTACCACCCAGCATGTGTCACTGCGTCTTGTCTGGGCCTTGAACAATATCCCTCAGGTAAACCAGGAGTAGTTAAAATATGGCATTCAGCATTTGTCTTTTCTAGGACTAGTATATTTATTCTAACCTTCTCTCTCTTCAGTTGCGGCAGGCAGTCGAAGACGGCTCCTGTTATTTTGGGACCATAGACACCTGGCTGCTGTACAAACTGACTAAAGGTGGATATTTCATTATGAAATAGAAATGTTGTCCTGTTGTATAGAAGTCATTTGAACAGTGAAAATCAGATAGCTGAGTGCACAGTATTCTGGCTGGATTCCTTTGAGAGGTAGCTGAAATTAAACCTGTTCGATCTGTAAGAGGCTCTTCAGAGTGATCTGCTCAATGAAAGCGTGCCACAGATCTGATATCTTACATCACTGACTGACACTATTCTCAGAAAGCCCACAACCCTTGACAAAGGGTGTTAAGAGTAGTTAATCATAAGCAGTCACATGTTGGTTAGTCTTGCAAATTATAATCCAATCAGTAATTATGAATTTATGGCTGTAATGGAGATACTTTATAGCATGAATGAATGAATACTTGTATTTTATTTTTAAATATATACAGTACGTGTGTGTGTGTGTGTATATACACACACACACA
>NW_015506045.1:576408-586555 GCF_001515645.1 Sinocyclocheilus grahami | reverse complement strand
TGTATTTCTGTATTTAAATTTACATTTTCCATTACCCACATGTGCAAAATTTGTTGCAAAAGGAAAATTTAATTATATAATTTACATTTGCCATTTCCAACAGTAGTCTTAATATGTAAACTGAATACAAATTTTAACGCTTTATAAGTTGCAAAATGAAAATATATAACACAAATTGATTTGATATGTATAACATGTCCAAGCAGAAATGGTAGCAAAATGATAATTTAAATGCTATTTGTCCTAAATGCATTTAAACTGACAGTTAGAACACTTCGGATTGCATTTTCATCATGTGGGATATTTGTAGCAAAATTCAGTGCGGCTTTGAAAATGCATTCCGAGCTGAACACGCCCACCCTCCGTCAATCATTGCTTCAAGGCAGGGATTGGTGGAAACGTATTACGTTTGGATCGTTCAAAACATGGCGGCTCGAGATCTGATAAGATCGTCGAATTCACTGACTGATGAAGTGGAGCATGAACAGAGAAATATATGAAGCGTTCTCCGTGTCAGCGTCTTGAAATTAGCTGGTTTTTAAACATTTAAGGAGCCAAGCTGCTGTGTAAAGACTATAAATGGACATTACAAACATTACAATTCATCTCTTCAATATGTTCCTGGATACTTCATCTGCCAGTGAATCTTATGGTCAGCTTGGAATGCATTTTCAAAGCCGCACTGAATTTTGCTACAAATATCCCACGGCGTCATGATGAAAATGCAATCCGAAGTGTTCTAACTGTCAGTTTAAATGCATTTAGGACAAATAGCATTTAAATGATCATTTTGCTACCATTTCTGCTTGGACATGTTATACATATCAAATCAATTTGTGTTATATATTTTCATTTTGCAACTTATAAAGCGTTAAAATTTGTATTCAGTTTACATATTAAGACTACTGTTGGAAATGGCAAATGTAAATTATATAATTAAATTTTCCTTTTGCAACAAATTTTGCACATGTGGGTAATGGAAAATGTAAATTTAAATACAGAAATACATTGCTATTTTGAATATTGCGTTGTCATTTTGAATATTGCATTGCCATATTGCATTTGAATTTTGCTACCTATATGCTTCCATACAAAATGCAGTCCAAACACTTCTAAACTAATATGGTGAGCAAGTGATTTAATGCTAAGCTTATTCAAATCTGCTCATCTACATCTTGGATGGTCCAAGAGTAAATGCATTTCGGCAAGTTTTTAAAAAAAATTTAAAAAAATTTTATTGCTTAACTTTTTTTTGCATGTATGTTTTATGGCAGACGGTACACGGAGTGATGAAGATGCTGCACTTCCTCACCAGACAGAAGCGGTTCCTTGCAGCCAGCCTGGTAGTTTTTACCACCCAGCATGTGTCACTGCGTCTTGTCTGGGCCTTGAACAATATCCCTCAGGTAAACCAGGAGTAGTTAAAATATGGCATTCAGCATTTGTCTTTTCTAGGACTAGTATATTTATTCTAACCTTCTCTCTCCTCAGTTGCGGCAGGCAGTCGAAGACGGCTCCTGTTATTTTGGGACCATAGACACCTGGCTGCTGTACAAACTGACTAAAGGTGGATATTTCATTATGAAATAGAAATGTTGTCCTGTTGTATAGAAGTCATTTGAACAGTGAAAATCAGATAGCTGAGTGCACAGTATTCTGGCTGGATTCCTTTGAGAGGTAGCTGAAATTAAACCTGTTCGATCTGTAAGAGGCTCTTCAGAGTGATCTGCTCAATGAAAGCGTGCCACAGATCTGATATCTTACATCACTGACTGACACTATTCTCAGAAAGCCCACAACCCTTGACAAAGGGTGTTAAGAGTAGTTAATCATAAGCAGTCACATGTTGGTTAGTCTTGCAAATTATAATCCAATCAGTAATTATGAATTTATGGCTGTAATGGAGATACTTTATAGCATGAATGAATGAATACTTGTATTTTATTTTTAAATGTATACAGTACGCGTGTGTGTGTGTGTGTATACACAGTACATATAATATACACAGTAGACATATATTATGTAAACAAACTTTTATTTTGGATGTGATTACTCACGATTAATCGTTTGACACCCCTATTTTATTGTTTGTTTATTTGTTTGTTTTTTTGCAGGCCTGGTTCATGCTACTGATTACTCTAATGCCAGCGCAACAGCAATATTTGATTCCTATCAGGTCAGTTACAACTGTCCAATTACTATATTTGTGTAATTGCTGTTATCTGATCATTTCCATTGGATTGTGGACTTCAGTACAAACATTTAATAACAGACACTTAAAGAGAGGGTTCACCCAAAAAATGCTCTTTAATAAACAATTGCTTTGTTTGAGGAACAGGGCAAAACTTGTTCCATTTTGTCATAGAACACAACAATTGAAAGTAAATCAAAATGAATGCGCACGGTTTTCTGGTGCACAGTTTTCCATAAATGGTTTTATTTATTATCGAAAAATATATTAAAGGGGTCATATGATGCTTTTTTAAAGATCATTATTTTGTGTATTTTGTCTAATATGTTGACATGCTTTAATGTAAAAAAAACCACATTATTTTTCAAATACTGTACATTTATTGTAGTTCCTCTGTTTTATTTATCAAAGAATCCTGAAACAATGTATCATGGTTTCCACAAAATATTAAGTAACATAAGAGACTTTCATAAAGATGAAAAAATATTTCCATCCTCAGACTTTTGAACTGTAGTGTACATCACTGGAAACAGCAGGATAGGGCACGATGTGAATCATTACTCATCATGGAGCAGTGTGGCGAGTGAGAAAGGAGACAGTGATGTGTCCATTTGTCGGTCCCTATTTATATCTGTTTTCTGAATAGGCCTTTATCCGCTGGTGGGCTGGAAGATTGGTGCTGATGTTGTGTATCTGGCTGAAGGTAACGCTGCTGGAACAGGTGCTGCCATTAAATGGGCCCAAGATCTAGGTGAGGAGGAGGAGACTAATGGATTTACAAGCATGCACACATTTCTTAACTTGAATATGTATTTTTCACTACCAAAAAAAGCCATTCCAGACAGTAGATGCCCTCAAATGCTAAATTATCACTACAGTTCTTTACTGCAAGCAATGGTCACACTATGAAATTTGTAGAAAACACCAAATTTATCCCCAGAAAACCTGCAAATTCTTAGGCCATTTTATCTCAAACAGTGTTTGCAGGAAAGAAAATGTCACTTGGTTTATAAAGTACATTGGCACAAAGTTCTTAAAATGAGTTCTTCAATTATCATCTGCCTTGGTGCACAATCAGAAAACAGAAATGAGAAGGTGACTGGATATAAACCACTATCCCTTGGCATTCTATACCAATCTAAAGTAGTTAATCAGGCCTCAAAATAGAGATTCTTTCCAACTTTCTCACCATTCCAAAAGTTCCCCATCAAAGAAATAAAGGCCAAAGTCAATAGTTTTCTTCTCATGTTCTTCTGTTTCATCTCCACTATATATACTGTAGAATTGTGTTTCTGTTTCTTCGTGTTTGCACTGTAAATGTGTCATAATTTGGGATGCATGATTTGTATTAGTATTTAGTATGATTTTTGTATTAGCAATTTAGTATGATTGACAAGAAAACACATTTTAACTAAGCATGAAGGTTGAACCCTATAAACCTAACTCAAATTTGTCACCGATTCGCCAAGAAACCCCGTAAAATAGTTAAAATTTTTACAGGACTGTGTTGGACTTGGATCGGTATCAACCACAATTTTAACATCTTGTGTGATTCCTGTAATTCTCATGCCACAATTCAACAGCAATTCTGATTCTGATTTTTAGGAACAAGCAGCTCTTTGAAGTCATGCTTCGAGAAACCCGTATTCCTATCACTAAAATCAGGTGAGGGTTTCACCCTCTTTGTCTGTCGTACTGCATTGAGCTTGATCCTGCCTGTCTGAACCTTTGTGTATTGCTACACATTTACAGGGCAGATGGAGGTGTTTGCACCAATAATTTCATCATGCAACTCACAGCTGATCTGTTGGGGCGCAAGATAGAACGTCCAAGCCACTTTGACATGTCCTGCCTTGGAGCTGCTTTTGTTGCAGGACTAGGAACAGGTAAGGAACTAGCCATGTTTGAGTGCAGCAAATAAACTATTCCTAATCTAGGCTTAATCCGTTTTAACTCCGTATCATAGTTGGTAAACAAATTTCATATTTTCATCTATCATACTAAATGAGCCATAAAAACACGATGCAAATATAATACTTAACAAAAAAACACACTAGTACCTTTTTTTTCCCCTGATTTTTGCCTAAAGTTTCAATAAACATTAAAAAAAAAAGAAACGTATTTCATATGTCAGGCTTTAAATGGTTAATATGCCCATTTTATTTTGAACTGTCCTTTAGGTTACTGGAGGAACCAAAAAGAGCTGAAGAAGCTTTTAACCACTGACCAACATTTCCTTCCCCGAAGGAGTAAAGCAGATTGGGACAAGGGCGGCCCATACAGAGGTGTACTGCAGAGCTGGGAGAGGGCTCTTCAGCGCTCTATGCACTGGTACAGCCAGCCCTGATTGACCAGAATATAGGTTTCTTCTGTAAACTCCATGTTCATGTCAACAGGTTTAGGGCAGTTCTCTCTGTCACTGAGAAAAACACTTGAACAGTATGATTTCCAATCTGGATTTGGAAACATGCATATCAAAGGTTAGTTACAGTTTTGCCAAATCACGGGGGATTTTACAGATTTACAACTTGTTTGTGTAAAACCAAATCACCCAGTTGTGAATCCAGTGGTATTATGATGATGAAGCGGCAGGCTACAGCACAATTCCTACTCGTAGTATTATGATTTTGCCAATCAATAATTTAGTCATTAGGCACTAACAATCAATCAGTGCCTTAATCCAACTAGGTTTTTTTTTTTTTATATATATATATGAACAAATTAATTTATTTACCTCGCTATGTGCCTTAATGAGGTGCTTTTGTACAAGAGATCCTCAGTGAGGTGCCTCCGTTACTCATCTCCCAAAGGATGACATCTCACCCTAGAGGAGAATTGTAATTATATGTAATTTGTGTTGTTTACATAGATGGGAGTAAGTTCAACTTACTGCTCTTTATTTTGATCATACACTGAGTTAACATAGTGCATCCATTTTAGTGTATGGTAATTTATACAAGCATTCATTAATGCTGTTGTAATTTAATTGTAATTTTAGTTAATATTTTCTAATTGCATATATAGTCTTGGCATTATGTAGGTTCTTTTTTAATCAAATGTACCTCATAATACAAAAAGAATGCTGCAAACATGGAAAACTTGTTACCTGAAGGATTATATTTCCTAATGTTGTTTTTTTTTCTTCAGGTTTAAGCATCTAACCGGCTATGCTTGTTTGTATACAAAACTGCAGTGTCCCAGATTGTCACTTTATACTATCAACAGTGGCTAATAATAGCATACATTCAACTGTAGTAGAAATGAGTAACTGTGAAACTGTATAATATCCTAGGCTTTTATCAGGATCTTAAAGAGAGAATAGACAGAATATTTGTGAAGATAAATATATTAATAGATTGTCAAAGAACTCATTGTGCCATGTTTCATGTCAGTATGTGAAATTAGTTGTTTTAATACATTTTCATTATGCCATTTCAGTGTCCAATTGTGTGCATTGTCATGCTAATAAATCAATGGTTTTCAGTCTGAGGTCAGTGGACGTATAAAACGTGACATTTCTGACTACATAATTAGACATTAACTATGACCCGATAAACATTATATAATTCATGGGTCTAAAATTGTAAAAAAAAAAATAATGTTTTAATGAAATTAGATGGCTAAAGTGCTTGGGCTCCCTATGTCGTATAACTGAGTCTGCCGAACAATGTAATAAAATTAATAACAGTGTAAAGTGAATAAAGTCTCACAATAAAAGGCTTCATTAAGGATCAAGGGTTCATTAATTCTGTATTTATAGGATTCTGAGGATAAATTGGTATGAACAAAAAATAGTAACATTTATATATAATAGCTACAAAAATTTGCATTTTTTTGCGTTTGGTTTTGTGTATTAAATTTATTATATAAGCGTAATTATAAATAGTCCATGGGCGTCGGAAACGGATTTCAGATTTGCTATTGGTCGATCCAGGTGTCAATCATCTAGTAAAGTGGGCGGGATTAAAGGAAAATGGCGACTTTATCTGTCGGAGAGCCTCAAGAGATGGAAGGTGAGCTGATTTGTGTATTTTTAACGATTTATTTTTAACGGAGACTAAAAAAACCGTTTATTCATTTTGCTCTCTCACTTTATAACCAAGCTGAGTTTTTATTTTTAATCGGTTCATATATCAGTGTGCTCTTACCATTCATTCAGACTGCAATGTGTGATTGTTTACGTTTATCACACAGCTAACTAAAGCTACTCTTATAGTCTGCACGCATGAAATGACGATAAAGGCTGCTTCATTTCTTGGTTTCTCTTTGGAGTGTATTTAAATGCCAGACCTCTGTTCAGGTGTGTGTTTAGTAGTGGACGGGGCGTCAATGCCAGCACACCTTGCTGGTTAGCTAATGTAGCCCACCAGCTCACATTAAGTTACTTGTCAAAGTCTGACCTGTTTGGATGGATAAAGTGTAGGAGAACCTGAATGTGAGCTATCAGACGTGACAAATCGAGCTTTTCTCGACGCCTCCATTTGTTTCCAGCTGCTGTATCAGCAGTTTGCTAGCATGCTGCTGTTGTGGGATGAGGGTGTGTGTGTGGGATGGGTTCATCTAATAGATGGAGGCTTTGAAATTGTGCTTTCAGATTAAAATCGTGCTATCACGATTATTTGGTCCAGATAGCAGCAGTGGCATTTTGTAAGCCGGTTAGTATTGTGGGTGTGTCCTAATTATTAATTGTTATTCATAAAAACTGTGATTATAAAGTGGACCGGAGGGGTGAGTCTGAGGAATCTGGTGATGATGAGACCAAGAGGAAGAGTCTCAATGGAGAGGTCGACTCCTTGCAAGCCCCTTCGACTGGTGAGACCACCTTGGCGCAAGGAAAACAATTAAAAGGATGATCTGTATGATCTGTTTCCTTACCGCTTCTCTCGCTTCCCTTTTTAGTACCCGAGGAGTCACCTGTTGACATGGACACCATAACCTTAGATCCAGATGAAGAGGTGAAACATTCAGTTTTTGAAAGGTTAGACCAGGGGTGCCCAACCCTGTTCCTGGAGAGCTGCCTTCCTGCAGAGTTCAGCTCCAACCCTGATCAAACACAATTGAACCAACTAATTAGGATCTGAAGGAGCACTTGATAATTACAGACAGTTGTGTTTGATCAGGGTTGGAACTGAACTCTGCAGGAAGGCAGATCTCCAGGAACAGGGTTGGGCACCCCTGGGTTAGACGGATGATGTTATTAGCACTATGATTCATTGTGTGTTAATTATTTCTTTAGGATGTGGATCTGGTCCACTGTCGCATTGGGAAGATTGAGGGTCTGGAGGTTCTTCGGAAGGCAAAGGTGAGAGTATCAAATGCTGGGTGTTTTTGGGGGGTAATATAGTAGGGTTGTCTAGTTACTGGATGTAGATTTGCTTATTTGGAGTATCAATTAATTGTGCCCAATTACAGATCGTAAATTGAGTCCTTTTCTTTGTTTCTATCATCAGACGATTTCTCTGAGGCAAAACCTCATCAAACACATTGAGAACTTGGACAGCCTCGTCTCATTGAGGGAACTCGATCTTTATGACAACCAGATCCGCAAACTAGAGAATCTTCAGGCCTTAACAGAGCTCGAGTAAGTCAGACATGATGCTTATTATTTTGTACAGACCTTTGTTTCTCAAAAATACATGTTATTTATACACTGCTATTCAAAAGTTTGCATTCAGTGTTTTTTTTTTAGCAGTTTAGTAATAATGCATTCAAGTTGTCAAAAGTATCATATCATACAATGATTTCTGAATGATCGTGTGACAGCTGCAGAAAATTCAGCTATGCCATCAAAGGAATAAATTACATATTAAAATAGAAAAGAGTTCATTTTTAATTGTAATAGCATATCACAATATTGCTTTAATTTTTTCACGGTATTTTTTTAAATAAAATAAATGCAACTTTGGTGAGCAAGATACTACTGACCCCAAACATATGAGCAGTAGTGTACATACGCGACTTAACAGTGAATAAACCACATTTATGATAAGCATGTCAACCCTCTACATTACTAGTGAATAACTCGCATATGCGACTAAATCAGGCCCTATGCACACGAACGCGGTTATTTTTAAAACCGTAGCTTTTCTACGTGGTTAGGCCATTCGTCCACATGCAAACGCAGCACCAGCTCACTGAAACCGCACATTTTTGAAAACGCCTGCCAGGATGAAGATTTTCAAAAACTCCGGTTGCAGTGTTATCGTGTAGACAGCGAAAGCGGCATTTTTTTTGCTTGTGACGTCGGAGCATGCGCTGTTATCTCTGCCTACTGGAAACTTTTTTTGAGATTATATCGCCACCTGTTGGTTTGGCATGCTCTTGACAGTGCTTCATAGCATGCGCTTGCATTTTCATGTGGATGGAGATTTTTTTTTTAAATGGAAGAAGGAAAAACTCACTTATTATAGTCCATTTTGATTTCAGCAAATCAGTTCGAGCGAACGCACAACCTGGGGCCTCATGTATAAAACTCTACGTAGATTTCATCCTAAATGTATGCGTACACGCACAAGCTAGATTTTGCGTATGTACAAAAGTTTTCAGATTTATAAAACCATGCGTTCGCCAGAAACTTTGTAATACCCAGTCAGCGGAAGATTGTGCGTACATGAATCTCCACCCCGTCTCCTCCCCGAAATAGCCATATGTGGAGCTTACAACACCTAGTTTTAATATGCGTAATGTAATCTGCATATAATTTCCATGCATATTCCATCCACGTGACACCAGGTTTAACGCCGTTAAGGGTACAATACATCAGGAAAATCTTTTAAATATGGTGTTTTGTTGCAATATTGGGAAGATCATGAAAGGGGTTATCATTAGGCTACTGTCTGTGCGCAACACCTGTGAACAGAGGGTCTAGAGTACTGTCATCAAATTTGTTCAAACCAGCCAATGGACTGTTCGATCAACGAGCACATCCTTATATCGGTCATTATCGTCTATGTTCTAAAGCCAACAAACAAAGTCAAAGTTCACAAAAATGATGATTATTATTTGCGAAAAAGTATTTTCTCAGAACATGAGTTTTGCTATTTAGAACACAATTTAAAGTGGAATTAACATGTGCCAAGCAATCCTCGCTGTGATTAAAACATTAAATTGCATACCACAGGAAAATAGTTCGAAAGCAGCACATCCACTGCAAATATTTTTGTTTAAATTCATATAAAAATGTTGTAACTTCTGGATAATTTCATGAAATTTCAGTGCTTCACTTCATTGAGTGTCATAAATGTGTATGTCAAATGTAAAACAGACTTTAAAATCATTCTGTTTGCTTTATTTCGCTAATAGAGTGCGTACGCATGGTCTAGAGCAGGGGGTGCCCAATCCTGTTCCTGGAGATCTACCTTCCTGCAGAGTTCAGCTCCAACCCTGATCAAACACAATTGAACCAACTAATTAGGATCTGAATGAGCACTTGATAATTACAGACAGGTGTGTTTGATCAGGGTTGGAACTGAACTCTGCAGGAAGGTAGATCTCCAGGAAGAGGGTTGGGCACCCCTGGTCTAGAGTGTTCATACGGTGTGCACATATTTACTCACACCGATATGTGTGTGGAAAATTGCAAACTTACATTTCCATGCCCATTTTGTGCATACGCAACATTTATACATCGGGCCCCTGATTAATATTCATGAATCCAGCAGGTCGTTAATCCTTAGTGCATTTTATATTGTTCTTAGAATTCATAGTATTATTATTATCTTAAGTATTATTGTTAGTTTTTACCCCTTTTTTTTTTTTTTACAGAAACACTGAATGGCCAAAAAAGCACCACTACCAGTCCTAAGTTCAGTTAAAATTACTAATATGCATTCATACATGGTTACCAAGTTTAAATTCTAATTACTAAAGTTCTATCATTAAATAATACTTTTACTATATTACAGATATTTAAAAAGCTGTGTATACTGTATATATATATATATATATATATATATA
>NW_015506045.1:571706-575657 GCF_001515645.1 Sinocyclocheilus grahami | reverse complement strand
TATAATAGCTACAAAAATTTGCATTTTTTTGCGTTTGGTTTTGTCGTGTATTAAATTTATTATATAAGCGTAATTATAAATAGTCCATGGGCGTCGGAAACGGATTTCAGATTTGCTATTGGTCGATCCAGGTGTCAATCATCTAGTAAAGTGGGCGGGATTAAAGGAAAATGGCGACTTTATCTGTCGGAGAGCCTCGAGATGGAAGGTGAGCTGATTTGTGTATTTTTAACGATTTATTTTTAACGGAGACTAAAAAAAACCGATTATTCATTTTGCTCTCTCACTTTATAACCAAGCTGAGTTTTTATTTTTAATCGGTTCATATATCAGTGTGCTCTTACCATTCATTCAGACTGCAATGTGTGATTGTTTACGTTTATCACACAGCTAACTAAAGCTACTCTTATAGTCTGCACGCATGAAATGACGATAAAGGCTGCTTCATTTCTTGGTTTCTCTTTGGAGTGTATTTAAATGCCAGACCTCTGTTCAGGTGTGTGTTTATTAGTGGACGGGGCGTCAATGCCAGCACACCTTGCTGGTTAGCTAATGTAGCCCACCAGCTCACATTAAGTTACTTGTCAAAGTCTGACCTGTTTGGATGGATAAAGTGTAGGAGAACCTGAATGTGAGCTATCAGACGTGACAAATCGAGCTTTTCTCGACGCCTCCATTTGTTTCCAGCTGCTGTATCAGCAGTTTGCTAGCATGCTGCTGTTGTGGGATGAGGGTGTGTGTGGGATGGGTTCATCTAATAGATGGAGGCTTTGAAATTGTGCTTTCAGATTAAAATCGTGCTATCACGATTATTTGGTCCAGATAGCAGCAGTGGCATTTTGTAAGCCGGTTAGTATTGTGGGTGTGTCCTAATTATTAATTGTTATTCATAAAAACTGTGATTATAAAGTGGACCGGAGGGGTGAGTCTGAGGAATCTGGTGATGATGAGACCAAGAGGAAGAGTCTCAATGGAGAGGTCGACTCCTTGCAAGCCCCTTCGACTGGTGAGACCACCTTGGCGCAAGGAAAACAATTAAAAGGATGATCTGTATGATCTGTTTCCTTACCGCTTCTCTCGCTTCCCTTTTTAGTACCCGAGGAGTCACCTGTTGACATGGACACCATAACCTTAGATCCAGATGAAGAGGTGAAACATTCAGTTTTTGAAAGGTTAGACCAGGGGTGCCCAACCCTGTTCCTGGAGATCTGCCTTCCTGCAGAGTTCAGCTCCAACCCTGATCAAACACAATTGAACCAACTAATTAGGATCTGAAGGAGCACTTGATAATTACAGACAGTTGTGTTTGATCAGGGTTGGAACTGAACTCTGCAGGAAGGCAGATCTCCAGGAACAGGGTTGGGCACCCCTGGGTTAGACGGATGATGTTATTAGCACTATGATTCATTGTGTGTTAATTATTTCTTTAGGATGTGGATCTGGTCCACTGTCGCATTGGGAAGATTGAGGGTCTGGAGGTTCTTCGGAAGGCAAAGGTGAGAGTATCAAATGCTGGGTGTTTTTGGGGGGTAATATAGTAGGGTTGTCTAGTTACTGGATGTAGATTTGCTTATTTGGAGTATCAATTAATTGTGCCCAATTACAGATCGTAAATTGAGTCCTTTTCTTTGTTTCTATCATCAGACGATTTCTCTGAGGCAAAACCTCATCAAACACATTGAGAACTTGGACAGCCTCGTCTCATTGAGGGAACTCGATCTTTATGACAACCAGATCCGCAAACTAGAGAATCTTCAGGCCTTAACAGAGCTCGAGTAAGTCAGACATGATGCTTATTATTTTGTACAGACCTTTGTTTCTCAAAAATACATGTTATTTATACACTGCTATTCAAAAGTTTGCATTCAGTGTTTTTTTTTTAGCAGTTTAGTAATAATGCATTCAAGTTGTCAAAAGTATCATATCATACAATGATTTCTGAATGATCGTGTGACAGAAGACCGGAGTAACAGCTGCAGAAAATTCAGCTATGCCATCAAAGGAATAAATTACATATTAAAATAGAAAAGAGTTCATTTTTAATTGTAATAGCATATCACAATATTGCTTTAATTTTTTCACGGTATTTTTTTAAATAAAATAAATGCAACTTTGGTGAGCAAGATACTACTGACCCCAAACATATGAGCAGTAGTGTACATACGCGACTTAACAGTGAATAAACCACATTTATGATAAGCATGTCAACCCTCTACATTACTAGTGAATAACTCGCATATGCGACTAAATCAGGCCCTATGCACACGAACGCGGTTATTTTTAAAACCGTAGCTTTTCTACGTGGTTAGGCCATTCGTCCACATGCAAACGCAGCACCAGCTCACTGAAACCGCACATTTTTGAAAACGCCTGCCAGGATGAAGATTTTCAAAAACTCCGGTTGCAGTGTTATCGTGTAGACAGCGAAAGCGGCATTTTTTTTGCTTGTGACGTCGGAGCATGCGCTGTTATCTCTGCCTACTGGAAACTTTTTTTGAGATTATATCGCCACCTGTTGGTTTGGCATGCTCTTGACAGTGCTTCATAGCATGCGCTTGCATTTTCATGTGGATGGAGATTTTTTTTTTAAATGGAAGAAGGAAAAACTCACTTATTATAGTCCATTTTGATTTCAGCAAATCAGTTCGAGCGAACGCACAACCTGGGGCCTCATGTATAAAACTCTACGTAGATTTCATCCTAAATGTATGCGTACACGCACAAGCTAGATTTTGCGTATGTACAAAAGTTTTCAGATTTATAAAACCATGCGTTCGCCAGAAACTTTGTAATACCCAGTCAGCGGAAGATTGTGCGTACATGAATCTCCACCCCGTCTCCTCCCCGAAATAGCCATATGTGGAGCTTACAACACCTAGTTTTAATATGCGTAATGTAATCTGCATATAATTTCCATGCATATTCCATCCACGTGACACCAGGTTTAACGCCGTTAAGGGTACAATACATCAGGAAAATCTTTTAAATATGGTGTTTTGTTGCAATATTGGGAAGATCATGAAAGGGGTTATCATTAGGCTACTGTCTGTGCGCAACACCTGTGAACAGAGGGTCTAGAGTACTGTCATCAAATTTGTTCAAACCAGCCAATGGACTGTTCGATCAACGAGCACATCCTTATATCGGTCATTATCGTCTATGTTCTAAAGCCAACAAACAAAGTCAAAGTTCACAAAAATGATGATTATTATTTGCGAAAAAGTATTTTCTCAGAACATGAGTTTTGCTATTTAGAACACAATTTAAAGTGGAATTAACATGTGCCAAGCAATCCTCGCTGTGATTAAAACATTAAATTGCATACCACAGGAAAATAGTTCGAAAGCAGCACATCCACTGCAAATATTTTTGTTTAAATTCATATAAAAATGTTGTAACTTCTGGATAATTTCATGAAATTTCAGTGCTTCACTTCATTGAGTGTCATAAATGTGTATGTCAAATGTAAAACAGACTTTAAAATCATTCTGTTTGCTTTATTTCGCTAATAGAGTGCGTACGCATGGTCTAGAGCAGGGGGTGCCCAATCCTGTTCCTGGAGATCTACCTTCCTGCAGAGTTCAGCTCCAACCCTGATCAAACACAATTGAACCAACTAATTAGGATCTGAATGAGCACTTGATAATTACAGACAGGTGTGTTTGATCAGGGTTGGAACTGAACTCTGCAGGAAGGTAGATCTCCAGGAATAGGGTTGGGCACCCCTGCTCTAGAGTGTTCATACGGTGTGCACATATTTACTCACACCGATATGTGTGTGGAAAATTGCAAACTTACATTTCCATGCCCATTTTGTGCATACGCAACATTTATACATCGGGCCCCTGATTAATATTCATGAATCCAGCAGGTCGTTAATCCTTAGTGCATTTTATATTGTTCTTAGAATTCATAGTATTATTATTATCTTAAGTATTATTGTTAGTTTTT
>NW_015506045.1:555947-571682 GCF_001515645.1 Sinocyclocheilus grahami | reverse complement strand
AAACCACATTTATGATAAGCATGTCAACCCTCTACATTACTAGTGAATAACTCGCATATGCGACTAAATCAGGCCCTATGCACACGAACGCGGTTATTTTTAAAACCGTAGCTTTTCTACGTGGTTAGGCCATTCGTCCACATGCAAACGCAGCACCAGCTCACTGAAACCGCACATTTTTGAAAACGCCTGCCAGGATGAAGATTTTCAAAAACTCCGGTTGCAGTGTTATCGTGTAGACAGCGAAAGCGGCATTTTTTTTGCTTGTGACGTCGGAGCATGCGCTGTTATCTCTGCCTACTGGAAACTTTTTTTGAGATTATATCGCCACCTGTTGGTTTGGCATGCTCTTGACAGTGCTTCATAGCATGCGCTTGCATTTTCATGTGGATGGAGATTTTTTTTTTAAATGGAAGAAGGAAAAACTCACTTATTATAGTCCATTTTGATTTCAGCAAATCAGTTCGAGCGAACGCACAACCTGGGGCCTCATGTATAAAACTCTACGTAGATTTCATCCTAAATGTATGCGTACACGCACAAGCTAGATTTTGCGTATGTACAAAAGTTTTCAGATTTATAAAACCATGCGTTCGCCAGAAACTTTGTAATACCCAGTCAGCGGAAGATTGTGCGTACATGAATCTCCACCCCGTCTCCTCCCCGAAATAGCCATATGTGGAGCTTACAACACCTAGTTTTAATATGCGTAATGTAATCTGCATATAATTTCCATGCATATTCCATCCACGTGACACCAGGTTTAACGCCGTTAAGGGTACAATACATCAGGAAAATCTTTTAAATATGGTGTTTTGTTGCAATATTGGGAAGATCATGAAAGGGGTTATCATTAGGCTACTGTCTGTGCGCAACACCTGTGAACAGAGGGTCTAGAGTACTGTCATCAAATTTGTTCAAACCAGCCAATGGACTGTTCGATCAACGAGCACATCCTTATATCGGTCATTATCGTCTATGTTCTAAAGCCAACAAACAAAGTCAAAGTTCACAAAAATGATGATTATTATTTGCGAAAAAGTATTTTCTCAGAACATGAGTTTTGCTATTTAGAACACAATTTAAAGTGGAATTAACATGTGCCAAGCAATCCTCGCTGTGATTAAAACATTAAATTGCATACCACAGGAAAATAGTTCGAAAGCAGCACATCCACTGCAAATATTTTTGTTTAAATTCATATAAAAATGTTGTAACTTCTGGATAATTTCATGAAATTTCAGTGCTTCACTTCATTGAGTGTCATAAATGTGTATGTCAAATGTAAAACAGACTTTAAAATCATTCTGTTTGCTTTATTTCGCTAATAGAGTGCGTACGCATGGTCTAGAGCAGGGGGTGCCCAATCCTGTTCCTGGAGATCTACCTTCCTGCAGAGTTCAGCTCCAACCCTGATCAAACACAATTGAACCAACTAATTAGGATCTGAATGAGCACTTGATAATTACAGACAGGTGTGTTTGATCAGGGTTGGAACTGAACTCTGCAGGAAGGTAGATCTCCAGGAAGAGGGTTGGGCACCCCTGGTCTAGAGTGTTCATACGGTGTGCACATATTTACTCACACCGATATGTGTGTGGAAAATTGCAAACTTACATTTCCATGCCCATTTTGTGCATACGCAACATTTATACATCGGGCCCCTGATTAATATTCATGAATCCAGCAGGTCGTTAATCCTTAGTGCATTTTATATTGTTCTTAGAATTCATAGTATTATTATTATCTTAAGTATTATTGTTAGTTTTTACCCCTTTTTTTTTTTTTTACAGAAACACTGAATGGCCAAAAAAGCACCACTACCAGTCCTAAGTTCAGTTAAAATTACTAATATGCATTCATACATGGTTACCAAGTTTAAATTCTAATTACTAAAGTTCTATCATTAAATAATACTTTTACTATATTACAGATATTTAAAAAGCTGTGTATACTGTATATATATATATATATATATATATATATATATATATATATATATATATATATATATATATATATATATATATATATATATATATATATATATATATATATATATATATATATATATATATACGGTATCGCACAGAAGTGAGTACACCCCTCACATTTTTGTAAATATTTTATTATATCTTTTCATGTGACAACACTGAAGAAATGACACTTCACTACAATGTAAAGTAGTGTCATTGTCATTAATGTCTAAACCGCTACTCACAGCCATTAATGTCTAAACCGCTAGCCACAAAAGTGAGTACACCCCTAAGTGAAAATGTCCAAATTGGGCCCAAAGTGTCAATATTTTGTCAATATTAAGTGCGCCCACCATTATTTTCCAGCACTGCCTTAACCCTCTTGGGCATGGAGTTCACCAGAGCTTCACAGGTTGCCACTGGAGTCGTCTTCCACTCCTCCATGACGACATCATGGAGCTGGTGGATGTTAGAGACCTTGCGCTCCTCCACCTTCCGTTTGAGAATGCACATGCTTGGCCAATCCATCACCTTTACCCTCAGCTTCTTTAGCAAAGCAGTGGTCGTCTTGGAGGTGTGTTTGGGGTCGTTATCATGTTGGAATACTGCCCTGCGGCCCAGTCTCCGAAGGGAGGGGATCATGCTCTGCTTCAGTATGTCACAGTACATGTTGGCATTCATGGTTCCCTCAATGAACTGTAGCTCCCCAGTGCCGGCAGCACTCATGCAGCCCCAGACCATCTGTACACTCACTACTTCACATTGTAGCAAAGTGTCATTTCTTCAGTGTTGTCGCATGAAAAGATATAATAAAATATTTACAAAAATGTGAGGGGTGTACTCACTTCTGTGAGATACTATATATATATGAGTCTAAACTAAAGAATTTACTAGCCAATGGTGATTAAATTGCCAAGGTGTCTGTAAAGGGTTGCAGGTTTTAAATTTTTGTATTCAAATCCATTGTGATATTTTTGGGGGGCACAGATGTCAGGATAACTGCCCTAATATCTTAGTGAAGAAGCTTTTTTTTTTTTTTTTCTTCTCTTAATAGAAATCTTTAAAGGAAAATGTAATTTGGCATGATTGTTTTGCTAAATAAATAAATAAAATGCTGAATTAATGACAGTTTTTCAAAACCGTATGAACCCATGAATAGAAAATACATGAAGAATTTTAAACTGGATTCTAAGTTGTTTTTTTTTATCTTTTGTACTTGAAGAATTGAGAAAGTTCAAATACATGCAGTTTTCTCATTTGTGATTGTGATTTGCAGGCAGCTAGATGTATCGTTCAACTTATTGAGGAAGATTGAGGGATTGGAGTGTCTCTCAAAAATCAAGAAGCTCTTCTTACTTCATAATAAGATTAAGTCGCTAAGTTTGTCAGTATGAATATTCTATGGAAAAAAGCTAAAAGGGTCTGAAAGTTGCTAAATCTAGTGCTAAAGTCGCGCTCGTGTGTGTGTGAGATGCGGGAGCTGATGGCAGGGGGCGGTGGATATTTGTGGCAGTCAATGTGGATATTGTGGATGAGATCACGTTCTACAGCTTCAGTTTCGGAACTTTCACGCTTAGTAACACATACAGCTGTTCCCTCACCACAGTGCAACAGTGAAAAGGGACCCCTTTCAAACAGTGTCGGGTTCCGAACGTTGTTTAAGCGACATACACCGCTATTGCGGTATTAAAAAAATTCATATCATAACAAAAATAAACACCGGCATTCGGTATGAACCGGTATACCGCCCAGCACTAATGGTAACTGTTCTGCCTTTGGCTGCACGGACGAGCACAGAACTATTTAGAGACCCAGCCTCAGAGGAGACAAGAGAGCAGTGGATTTATTGATTTATTTAATGTATATTGCTGCTGCCACACAGATCTAAAATAAACATGCGATTTATTTCCCAGCTGTTTACCTTCACAGACATAACCGACTGTTTTTGTAACTTGTGTGTTTTTAACGTAAACTTGTGTGAATGAGAACATAGTTTAGTACTTGCATGCTGTGATAGCCGCTTTCTGTCCGTGTGCTTCGGTTGTGTGCTTCGGTTGTGTGCGCTCAGAAACGCGTATATCAGAAGTTTAAACTAATATGGTTTAAAACGCATGATTTCAGCGCGATAAACATGATAATCAGAACCAAAACAGATGTTTTTAGCAGGTTCGAGCTGTAATGGCGCAGCTCTATTCTGGAAAAGGGGGCGGGAGCAGCTCATTTGCATTTAAAGAGACAGGCCCGAAAAACAGTGCGTTTCTGCTTCCACTCAAAATAGGCATTTTCAAAATGATATAAAAGATCTGTGGGGTGTTTTGAGCTGAAACTTCACAGACATCTTCTGGGGACACCAGAGACTTCTGTTACATATTGTAAAAAGGGGCCTAATATGTCTCCTTTAAATCTTGTTAAATATCTGTAGCAAAATGGCAAGATAAAGAAACCATCATAAAATGCATGTTAAGAAGCTGTCAGGCTAGAATTTGGTAGTTTTGTGTGTAATATTCTCGTTTCTCCAGCTATTCTGAAGTTCTCTGCCTCTCCACTGCACCTTTACTCCACGGGGGATGTCTGTGTTCTGATCTGTCGTCACATCCGTGGTTTTATTTTTATCCGCCCCAGAATATTTTCGTGCTAGAATATACAGATCTTTCATCTTTCTTCCCTTTCTTTTTTAGAAAAAGCTGACAACTTTGGATATCGCTGCGAACAGGATAAAAAAGATTGAAAATATCAGCCATTTGACTGAATTAAAAGAATTTTGGGTAAGAAAAAAAAAAAGACTGGTTAACTGTTTGTATATTTTATGGCACACTACATGGAGATTTTAAAAACCTTTTCAGAAGTTTAGGGTCAGTAAGGTTTTTTTAATCTGTCACTTTATTTTAAGGTCCAATTCTCACTATAAACAAACCATTAACTATTACTTTTGCCTCAATAAACTCAAAATTTGCTGCTTATTAATAGTTAGTTAGGTAGTTGTTAAGTTTAGGTATTGGGTAGGATTAGAAATGCAGAATATGTGCTTTATAAATACTAATAAACAGCCAATATGTTAATAATAGGCATGCTAATAAGCAACTAGTTAATAGTGAGAATTTGTCCCTACACTAAAGTGTTACCTTTTAATCTTCTAAGTCCCTTATGCTCAACAAGGCTACATTTATTTGATCAAAAATAGTTTAAAACAGTAATACTATGAAATATGATTACTGTTTTAAATAACTGTTTTCTGTTTTAAAGGAGCCATGAAGTGGAGAATCAAAATGTTCTTGATATTTACCCCAAAAGCACACGTTCAAGAACTCAAAACTAACTCCCCAGTTTAAGTGATCTAATTCTTCTCTGCCCTTCTGAAGCTCAGATTTGATTGGGAGAGTTGTGACGTCATGATCGTCATATAAAATCAAGGAGGTGTGATCTTAACCTCATGTCTGTCCATCGATCACAAGATCAATACTGCTGCTGGGTAACGATGTTGAGTACAACGACAAACTCAAACGTTGTTCTGTCAGTGGATGTAAAGAAACTGCACTTCCAAAACTTTGCATAGCCTTCCCTAAAGATCCGATCATAAGAAATGCATGGCTGAAATAAATTTAATGACGTGTCTGAGCAACTGAAGTTTCTTCTGCCTCTGTATCTGCCAACTGCATTTCATGACCCCTTTAATACATCTTAAAATATGATTTATTCCTGTGATGGCAAAGCTTAATTTTCAGCATCATTACTCCAGTGTCACATGATCATTCTAATATGCTGATTTGCTGAACAAGTAACGGTTATCAATTATTATCAATGTTAAAAACAGCATTTATTAGAAATAGAAATCTTTTGTAATGCGATAAATGTCTTTTCTTAAAATTTAATGCATGTTTGCTGAATAAAAGTTGTTTTCTTTTGAATGGTATTATATGTAAAAATCGTACTTTGGAGTATCAATGCTTATTTTTTTTTGTTTTAATAACATCTAAAAAATTACAAAGCATTGTTAAAAGGCTATTTTTTTTTGTTCTTCCTTATACAGATGAATGACAACCAAATTGAAAACTGGGCAGACTTGGACGAACTCAAAAACGCCAAAGGTCTAGAGACTGTCTATCTGGAGAGAAACCCTTTGCAGAAGGACCCTCAATACAGACGCAAGATCATGTTGGCTCTTCCCAGTGTCAGGCAGATAGATGCCACCTTCATCCGTTTCTGATCATCCACCTCATTGTGCCCTCCCTCACCCAAACCACCCACAGCATATTATAAACGCACCACTACCATATTACCCTCATGCACCTCATGGACACTGTATGCCCTGTTTATCTCTTTTATTAACTTTTTAACAACAAAAAAGAAGAATCTCCCACTCCCAGTGTTGCCATTCCACGTGCTGGCACCTTTTACTCACACAGAGACTATGACTTGCGCTATAGTGTGAATGCTTGTTAATTTATTTTCAGTTTGAACTCAAAGGAGCTGGCGCCTGTTGTTCGGAATATATATCCGCGCTAAATCTTACTGCCCTTAGCATTTTGATTAGGAAATCATTTCATCATAGTTATCCCTTCTCTCTTCCATCAATTGAAAATCAGAAATTTCCACCCTGTATGATTTACATCAGGCTTATTTACTATACGAGGTGGTAAAAAGGTCAGAATTCACATTGCATTCAGGTACTAAAGATGGCTATGAGGAGCTCTTATTCTTTGATGTGATCAGGGACTGTCTGCGTTAGTGTTATGCTCTTATGGATTCTGTTTGCATATCAGTTCTGTTTGTGGCAGTATGGCTGGTTGAAATGACATGACGCATATTGTTCACTCTTCATTAATACTGAATATTATTAGAGGTTAATTCCATTATAAACTAAGGTTATGCCACACAATCTTAAGTGATTTTAGGGATTCAAAAGAGCAAGGTGATGGCAGGTGATTAGTATTTTTTTTAATTACTTTTTTGTGAAAAATTAAATATCACATGCGCTCAAAATATTCACACAGAAACACCTCTTATTATAGTATGATCTGCGGAGTTGTTTTATTCCCCCGCAATAGGAGGTGAATGGAAGAGGCCACAGTGTGGTGACTGTGTTTGGCCACTCCCATTTGCCATGAGAGAGGGGGGTCGGAGGGGTTTCTTTATGGAATGAACCCAGCCCCTTTAAAAAGGTTAAAAAACAACTGAATAGGATTGCTTTTAATTTGCTTGAATTTTCACTTTGTTTTACAAGCTTGGTTGACTGTTTCAGAATTGAATGTATTATAAATAAACTGAATTTGAACAATGCTCACCCTTATGGTGTTTGTTTTGTATTTAAGGCGTGCAGGTAACCTCTGATTTCAAAAAACTCGTTTCACAAAAATATTAATATGTAAATACCGCATTAGTGGATGCTGCTGAAAACAGCAATGTTGGAAATGCCAAGATCCTAATGGAAATGTTTAAAGAAATTCTCATTAACCGTATTCATAAATACCAGATACATCTTGTGCATGATTTTGATCGACACTGAGACTTCTAAGCTTTTAATAAAAACTGACACTATAAAATGGTCTGAATAGAAAAGGTCGTGCATGAGTCGTATTCAAATCAAATATTTGTCATTAAATCATGTTATATAACAGCAATTGTTTGTTTATTCATTTCTTTCAGTATACAAATATTACAGCACATTATATTTTGCATATACCTATTGTATCATTTACTACTTCTAGCCCATATAACCCTAAATTGAGCTTGTATGGCACATTAAATAATTGCAGTATGCAAAATTTACATTAGATTATTCACGAATCACAGAGTAACTGTTAGCAGAGAGTACAACTGGTAAACAGTGTCCCTCTACTTTGCAACGGTTTAAGTAAACTTTATCAATAAATCATACAATGTTTGCGTATTTGTGAAATGTTAAAAATACATATTTCATTGAATTGAAGAGATTCCATGTGTGACAAAATGTGCATGTTCCTACCATACGTCAAAGAGCTATCCTAAGACCTAACTACAACAATATACATTTTTAACACAAAGTAGTTATATTGTAAATATAAATAAAAAAACAATACATATTTTATTATATTTTAAGAATGTCTGTGGTGTCAGAACAGTGGATGAAAAGGGATTTTGTTTCGACTTCTTTCATTGCAGGTGTTGACTGATCTGAGAGGTGCATGCATGGTGAGTTCATTCTTTCTTATTCATTTAATAAGAATTCATTTTATACATTTTGCAAAATGTCTGACAATTTCATGTGTCAAACTTGATCAGAATGGTGTTATGATCATTGCTTGCATATTTTACATCTAAAGTTTAATAAATACAGTCTTTATTATTTTCAAAATATCGCCTCGTCTTGAAAATGGCCCCATTTTAGAAAAGTCTGGATTTGTGTTACTGTTACTGTCTCTCTTGAGAGACCTGATTATAGCACAATTTGTATTATCATAAACACTGGTATTTTGACTAGAATTGATTACAAATCAAAATGTCCTTACTAGATATTCTAAATATAGCATATTTAGCGAAATATAAATGCATGGTATTCAATTTTATTTTAAGAAGCCTCTGTCTCCTTTGTCATTCCAAATGAAGAAACGTATCTTTAGAAAAATAGTAAACTCAAAGCAAAAACACTATTTTTTTTAACAAAGTGAATGTCTATTGAGAGACATGTTGAAGATTAGCACCCATACCGTTGATTTGTTTTCATACAAACAAAGCCGTTTATTCAGCGCACAGTGGAATTTAGTCCGTGATACCACGAATGAACTACATTACCCAGAGATCCAGGGAGGTGACGCACGGAGGCAGATGTAGAAAGAGATCCTATTGGTTGATGCCGTGCATGCGTGCAGTCGTGTTGTTGTCAGTGGCGGCAAGATGGCGACTCTCGGAGACGCATCAGCCCCGGGGGTTAATGGGTTAATACAACAGTTCACAGCCATAACTGGTAAATATTGACATTTTGCATTCGCGGGAATTTGTGCACAGGCCATTTCGCTTGAGTAGAACACGGGGTCTTTAGAAATGCTGTATGTAGGGAAGAGGGCATCATCATTACTGCCCCCTCTGTCATGCAGAGCAAAGAGACTAACGAATGCTTCGGCTAGCTGCTATCTGCACTTGCTTTAATATGGATCTACATGCAAAAGAAAAGAAATCCGAACAGAAAGGGGGCGATCTAATGTAGACTAATTTCTAAAGTATACTGATGGCAGTGTAAAACTCTCTCAGACTGAACTTTGAACATGTGGTTGTAGCGTTACTTAGTTATTTCACCATCGCTACATGTGTAACACCTTTACATTCAAAACTGACTAGTGCTGCACTGATTTTCACTCTACGATTAGCATTCGCACTGCTACATTTAAATGCTACAGGTTGATTGTGTGTGACTGAATGTTTCCAGCCACCGCGAGTGTGTTGAACAACTTCGACAAGTGTGTCTGTGGACATGAGCCACGGTCCACAACATGGCGGTTTGTGTAGGCTGATTCTCAATCAGTTTGCCGTTTCTCTGTATGCTTCTCACTACTCGCGTCTAAGTCAAAGATACACACACAACTGTGATGTTCTTAAAGCACCAAGACTGTTTAGTTTAACTGTCATTGGACGTGTACGCAAAGGTTGCTTTTGAGCATCGCATGATGGTGTGCATCGTTTGATAGTTTCGTTTCTGTTGGTCAGAAAATACAAGCCATGTTTCGCAGCTCTACTTTTTCGTTAAGTTGAAAGATGCGCTGGTTGTGCGCATGCGCGCTCTCTGAAGGGGCGGGTGTTGAGAACTGAAACGAGCGAACGCTGCTTTGCGTCTTTAACGTAATATTACAGATTTAAAACTGCACTGTTATAAAACCATAAGGGTTTGAACAAACGAGGTATTTGTATAGGTACTTAACAATGTAACATCTTAATATAGACTGCCTTACCAATATTTACCATGGTTTCCACACCACAATTATTTGAAAAGACCATAATTATACCTTAATTATTGCATTTTGCCTATTTATTAGTTTTATTTGGCATACGATCATGAAAATAATAACATGGGTCTTTTTCAAGCCAGAAACTCCCAAATACATGTATACATTATTATGCCTGATGCAATACAGGTGCATCTCAATAAATTAGAATGCCGTGGAAAAGTTCATTTATTTCAGTAATTCAACTCAAATTGTGAAACTCGTGTATTAAATAAATTCAATGCACACAGACTGAAGTAGTTTAAGTCTTTGGTTCTTTTAATTGTGATGATTTGGGCTCACATTTAACAAAATCCCTCTCAACAAATTAGAATATGGTGACAGGCCAATCAGCTAATCAACTCAAAACACCTGCAAAGGTTTCCTGAGCCTTCAAAATAATTATTGAGTACATGTACAGTAAATTAACATACTTTCCAGAAGGCCAACAATTCACTAAAAGTGTTTTTTTTTTATTGGTCCTATGAAGTATTCTAATTTGTTGAGATAGTGAATTGGTGGGTTTTTGTTAAATGTCAAAATCTGATCTGATGAGTCAAAATCATCAGAATTAAAAGAACCAAAGACTTAAACTACTTCAGTCTGTGTGCACAGAATTTATTTAATACACGAGTTTCACAATTTGAGTTGAATTACTGAAATAAATGAACTTTTCCACGACATTCTAATTTGAGATGCACCTGTATATTGCAGGGAAAAAAAATCTATATTTTTTTGGAGGGTGGGGCTTTCTCACTAGATGGATCGCAAAGATATTTTTAAGAATGGAAACAGACAGCTTAAGGTTAATGTTTACAAAATATGAACAAAACAAAGTTATTTACAATTCAGATATACCACACTGTATCTATTTGGTGAAAGAGCACTGCATTTATTTGTGTTTAAAACATATGATGTCACCATATAATCAAAGGAAATCCTTGTTATTTAGTGTCTGACACTGTTATTTGAAGATTTTTGTAACCGCAGTACCAGTAACGTGTTAACAGTTACATATTCACCTCTTGAAGTGCATATATGCTTTTGATATCTTTGCATGTGTGTTTGTTTGCAGGAGCCACAGAGAGTGTAGGGAAGCATATGTTGGAAGCATGTAACAATAACCTAGAGATGGCCGTCACCATGTTTCTAGACGGAGGGGGCATCGCAGAGGAGCCCAGCACAAGTGCCAGTTCAGCCGGGGCGTCCAGCAGCAGACACCCCCCTGTTGAGTGAGTGACTTCATATGACACACCAAAAGCTCTTGGTCTCAAGCTGCTGTATTGTTTTTTGAGTTTTTTGAATGTTGTGTTCTCCTCTCTGGCAGAGATGATGTGCGAGCACCCATTCCTCAGAAGCAGGACATTCTGGTGGAGCCAGAGCCCTTGTTTGGAGGTACAGTTCCCATTTATACATCTTATCTCTCTAACCCAGGGGTTCCTGAACTTGTTTTGTCACCCAACCCCTTAGGTGTAAAATATTTACTTGAAGTACACCCCAGAGATTTGACTTTATTTCAATAATTTATTAACGTATTTGCATGTTCACGGTTTTCTGTTTCCAATGAATGGTCATATGACATGCAAGTACATATATAAAATATTTAATCTAAGTGTAAGTGTTTTATTCTAACTTTGTAGCTAGGCTTTAAGGTGGAAACTTTTTAGTTGTGATAGTGTCTCAGTCCACATTACATTTACACAGTTTTTTTTTAGAAAACCAGTCAAGTTGAATAATAAAAATCAACACCATCATCATAAAACAAAAATAATAATAAGTTATTATTATTACTAGGTTTTAACTCTTAATTATAAAAATGAAGACAGAAGTATATTACTGTTTAGAAGTGTACAATTTGATCATTATAATAATTCATAAAATGTTCACTTTTAAAAGTTCAAACTGTTAAGCTTTTAACTAGTGATGCACCGAAATGGTTTACTGAAACACAGAAACCGAAATAAAATTTTAATTTAGCCAAAAACGCACACAAAAAAGGAAAATTGCCCAAAATGTTTATTTAATAATCAACACTCAGATCAAAACTTGAGTCATATGTAAAGATTTAACTTGTAGTAGCAAAGAGGAAGAGTATGTAGTAAGGCTGTCAAATCGATTAATCGTGATTAATCGCATCCAAAATAAAAGTGTATGTTTGCATGATATGTGTGTATTGTGTATATTTATATACATATTTAAAATACACACACATAAATATATATTTAAGAAATATTTACATTTGTGTGTGAGTATGTATGTATGTATATTAAATATATTTCTTAAATATATGCATGTATGTGTATATTTATATACACAGTACACAAACATATGTGACCCTGGACCACAAAACCAGTCAAAAGGGTAATTTTTTTTAAATTGAGATTTATACATCTGAATAAATAAGCTTTCCATTGATGTATGGTTTGTTAGGATAGGACAATATTTGGCTGAGATACAACTGAAAATCTGGAATCTGAGGGTGCAAAAAAATCTAAATATTGAGAAAATTTGTCCAAATGAAGTTCTTAGCAATGCATATTACTAATCAAAAATTAAGTTTTGATATATTTATGGTAGCAAATGTACTAAATATCTTCATGGAACATGATCTTTACTTAATATCTTAATGATTTTTGACAAAAACATTTTTTTGATAATTTTGACCCATACAATGTATTGTTGGCTATTGCTACAAATATACCTGTGTGACTTATGACTGATTTTGTGCTCCAGGCAGGGTTTACATATATTATGTAAACACAAACTTTTATTTTGGCGATTAATCGATTTGACAGCCCTGGTATGTAGTAGTAAAGGGGAAGAGATGATCAGGTTTATGTGCGCTTCACTACGAAACACGCAGCACATCAGATTATACAGATATTTAATCAAATCCAAACATTTGATAATCAAATGATAAGCTATTTGGCGATTATCATACAGCCTCAATTATGTAACAATATCATTATTTATTAGCTTTTCATTAACTCTCAAACCCCAATTTGGGAAACCCTGGTTTTGTTTACATAAACAAATAATATCTCTCTTTCACAGTACCAAAGAGGCGTAGACCAGCACGATCAATCTTTGATGGATTTCGGGATTTTCAGACAGAAACCAGTAAGTACATGTGAGGCATTCTGATGGCACACATGGTCTAGTGCTTCCTCTGAAACCCTGCTGTTGTGATGTGACTCTTTAGTGCGACAGGAGCAGGAGTTGAGAAACGGAAGTGCAGTGGACAAGAAGCTGAGCACTCTAGCCGATCTGTTCCGTCCCCCCATTGAACTCATGCACAAAGGCAGCTTTGAGACGGTAAGCTCTACGACTGCTTTAGTAAACCCAATAGTATTATCAGTAACACGTCCAGTGATCGGCTAATTTGTGTGCTTCAGTCCTCTGTGTCATTAAAGGGGTCATATGACGTTGCTAAAAAAGAACATTATTTTGTGTATTTGGTGTAATGAAATGTGTTTATGCGGTTTAATGTTCAAAAAACACATTATTTTCCACATACTGTACATTATTGTTTCTCCTCTATGCCCTGCCTTTCTGAAACACGTAGATTTTTACAAAGCTCATCGGTCTGAAAAGTGAGGTGTGCTCTGATTGGCCAGCTATCCAGTGCATTGTGATTGGCTGAATCCCTCAAGCGTGTGACGGAAATGTTACGCCCCTCACCATCCTGTGATGCCCTGTCCGGCCGGAGCGATGAGACAAAACCAATAAAACCCATTATAAACGAGGCATTTGTTGCATCCAGTGGGGACATAATTACTGATTATAATGACTTATACTGTCTTTTTATGTGTTGCGTTGCATCGCGCCGCATAAACATAAAACCATGTCTGCATTTGTGATCGGAGAAATGACAAACAACAAGCCCTGCTCTACATGGCTCAAAACTTGCGTTTGAATCATCAGTGGCAAATTCTTTAAATATAAAAAACTTACTTACAGTCTGTGAGTCAGAACAGCCAGCATTGTAGTCTACTCTTGCAGGATCAGGAAACAGTCCTCCATAAAATGTGCTGCACACATCTGAATATTTGGGTTGAAGTGTTCTGGGACAGTGTTGTAAATACAACTTAACCACAAATTTCTAGTCGTGTCCTCTTTTGGAAGATCAAACAAAGTAGTTTCACTTTCACAACGAAACACACAGTGCCTTCACGACATGGAGCCGGCAACAACAATACTACAACGAGAATAAAAGTTACACCTTCTTTCTTTTGCGTGAACATTTGGGCAGCGTTATGCAAATCCTCCCACATAGTGATGTAGACATGTGGGGGCGTGTTTAAACGAGGCGTTTTAGGAGGGTGTGGACGAGTCTTAACTTTTATAAAGAATATCTCTTTGGGTTTGAGACTTTAGTCTTTGCAACTTTAGGGATCTTGTCTATTCACGAACAGCTTGTAAAACTCCAAAGAGAAAGGAAAACTTGAAATCGCATCATATGACCCCGGTAAGTACAAAATTTGTTCCTGGCCAAGAACAAGTCAAGCCCTGCAAATCAGGGAGTGTCCAAACACAGGTTCAGGCTGTTGTGAGCGAACAGAAATCAGGCCGGGTTGCATCAGTTCTTGAAGAAATGTTCCTGGTTCAGCCTTTTTGACAGCATCTGTGACTGATGTGCTGTTAGTTACTGCAGAAAAGAATATAAAAACAATCAAACTTGTAAAAAGTGTATGGATTGCACAAGTGAATTTGCATTCAGGTCTGGTTTGACCCAGAAGAGAAAAATTTTAATTAAAAAGAAAAAAATTAGTATGTGAACCAAACACTACAAATGAGCCAAGGCTATTAAAATAAACATTGTTTATTTTTTTTATTTTTTTTTTTAAGAGTTTTTAAGAATTATGGTCTTTTTCAAAAGTTACACATTTAGTTTTTGGGTCAATTTGGACTGAGTATCAACTTTTTTTGCCTCTGTAAGTTGTATTTGTCTCAAAAATACATTGTAAAATATATTTAGGCTTTCGCTCATAACTGAATGAATTTAGTTTTTAAACATGAATATGCACATCTATATTGATGAACCATTGCAGAATGAGAAATAGACAATCTTTTTAATCTGAAAGTGAAACTTTATTCAAGTAAAATCAGTATATTTTGTTTGAAAATAACAGGGGCCTGTTTCATAAAACAAGTTTACCAAATAAACCAGGCTTATTTCAGTTAGTCCGACTTATTTTGAACCAAATCAACTGACAATAAGTCAGAATAACTCAAATAAACCTGGCTTATTTGATAAACTTGTTTTATGAAACAGGCCCCAGGTAACATTTCAGAGCAATATTGATGTTGTCTTCTTAAAAAAAAATGAATCTGTAGGTTTCATAGAAACCTGTACTGTAGACTTTATGTAAGAGAATAAATCATTTCAGCACAGTAAAAATACAAGCTTGTTTATGCTTTTAATTTGTTTTAATTTTAGAATATTCCTGTAAGTCAAGTCATTATCTCTCACTATGTGATTTAACACATTCCCACAATGTATTTTGTCACCTCAGGCGAAAGACTCCGGTCAGCTTGAGAACAAATGGCTGATGATCAACATTCAGAATGTCCAGGATTTTGCCTGTCAGTGTCTAAACCGAGACGTGTGGAGCAATGACGCTGTGAAAAACATGACATTAATGTTTGTATGAATTTTATACACCATATAAAAATTTAGTTTCTCAAAATCTGAATGAAAATGATTTTTTATTGCATTAAACTGGTTTTGCTATAGTTCATGTATATTCATGTATAATACGGAATTTCTTTTTTTAATTGATAAAGTAGTAAGACTAGTAAAAGCA
>NW_015506045.1:554733-555937 GCF_001515645.1 Sinocyclocheilus grahami | reverse complement strand
AAAAATACAAGCTTGTTTATGCTTTTAATTTGTTTTAATTTTAGAATATTCCTGTAAGTCAAGTCATTATCTCTCACTATGTGATTTAACACATTCCCACAATGTATTTTGTCACCTCAGGCGAAAGACTCCGGTCAGCTTGAGAACAAATGGCTGATGATCAACATTCAGAATGTCCAGGATTTTGCCTGTCAGTGTCTAAACCGAGACGTGTGGAGCAATGATGCTGTGAAGAACATCATCAGAGAGCACTTCATATTCTGGCAGGTACATTTACACAGACATATAAATGTCTTCTGTCTCTTTGTCTTCCATGACATTACTTGAATAGTGAATGTGAGCTTTTGGGTTGTTCAGGTAAGCTGTTTTTGCTTCTAGGTGTATCATGACAGCGAGGAAGGGCAGAGGTACATTCAGTTTTACAAGCTTAACAAGTTCCCCTATATTTCTATCTTGGACCCACGTACAGGTGAGAGACCCAAGGCAGTGTTGAACTGATTTGTTGCATTTTCTGAAAAATTAGTTTGGATCAATTCATTTCAGATGCCCATCCCAAGTCAAACATAAAATGACTAATGTGTCTTTTCTATAATGAGCATGTTTTTGATTAAAAAAAATATTTTGGAATCAAAAAAATGTCTCTCAAAAGGAATACATTTATAACAAGATATATATTTTTATTTATATAACAGTATTTATTAATTAATATTTTGTTTTTTACTTTCACTTTCACTTTTTAATCTTGGTAAAATTGTAATACTGTTTTAAAAATGTTATTACGTTTTCTTGATTTAAATTTTTTTTACATGGCATTTACATTAAATTAATTTACGCCATTAAATTTAAATGTCTTAAATGGAAATGTAAGAAATATCTGGGGGGTAAAATAAGCCTCATAAAATGAATACATTTATAAGAAAATATATATTTTTATGTCAGTGCAAGTTGAGGTTCTAAAACAATATTTATGAATATTTTTTTTAACCTTGGAAAAAGATATGTATTTTTTTTACATGGCATTTACATTAAATTCATTCACATCATTAAATTTAAACGTCTTAAAAGTGGAAATGTAAAAAAAATGATTTCAACTTTATAAAACCAACATAAATTCAGAGAGTACATTGCTAAAAACCTGGCACATGCATTTTGAACTAGATTTTTTATTAAATTCAATGATTTCATACAGTTAATACTGGTGCTT
>NW_015506045.1:539697-554080 GCF_001515645.1 Sinocyclocheilus grahami | reverse complement strand
GAATTTCTTTTTTTAATTGATAAAGTAGTAAGACTAGTAAAAGCATGGTAATAACATGATACCATGAAAGTTTTAAATATTTGCACATTCGCTCATTAATGAAGTGATCTATCAGGTACCATATGGTTTTATAAAAAATTGTTAAGTTGTGACTGTTTCATAAGCTTGAAAAAATTGCATTTTCAAGGAATGGGTAAAAACAAAAAAAAAGTATTTTAGCTTTATTATTATTATTTTTTTACCTCTGACAAATACAGGACAAAAGATGGTTGAGTGGAACCAGTTAGATGTGTCCTCATTCCTGGATCAGGTCACAGGCTTCCTATCGGAGCACGGGCAGCTGGATGGGCAGTCCAGTCAACCTCCGGCCAAACGGGCTCGTTCTGTAAGTGTTCATATTTAAGGTTCTGGAGGATCCTGAAAAGGCATTTATGTATCTTTGCTCCACATCACAGACTTTTATCCGTCTATACAGGAGAGCTTGATAGATGCCAGTGAGGACAGTCAGTTAGAGGCCGCTATCCGGGCCTCTCTTCAAGAAACACACTACGAGTCCACCCAGGACAAGGCAGAGTCCCGCTCAGATGATGATTCAGATGCCGAACCTTTCTCTGACAGCGAAGGCCTGATCTCAGTGGATGGTTCAGATAATGAGGCCGTCGGATGGGAGGATTCTTTAGATGGACACGTCTCTCCAGAGGTAGCTCCTCCCACCAGGCCGGACAGCCCAGCCCATCACAGGAAGTCCCCACACAAAGAGTTATGCCACAGGAAAGAGGAGAGTAAGAAGAACCACCTAGAGCCAGTCGGGCTCAGTCACAGTCAGACAGGACAAACAGAGTCCCAACAGCAGCTAGGAGAAAACCACAGATCCACATCACACCAGCCCTCAGAACCTGCCGGCACCAGCACAGCAGATCCAGACGACAACGGTATACACCATTTCTCTGATGTCAGTTGTCCAAAGAAATAGTTCACTCAAAGAGAAAATACTGTCATTATTTGCTTATCCTCATGTCATTTAAAACCTGATTGCTGTTTTTTTTCACTGAAGATAAGAGGAAAAATCCATAGTTCATATCCAAGTTCATAGTGACCTTCATCTGTCAAAGTCCATAAAAGCAAAGCAGTAAAGGTAGTCCGCATCCGACTTGTGGACTATTCCAACTCAACTGAGGTAAAACAACATCTTTGTGTGAGAAACAGACTAAAATTCAAGTATTCTCTGATAATCTTCCCCTCCAAATAAACCTCGTTCAGACTGTCAGCCTGATTGCAAATCCGATTGAAATCCGATCATATAAAATCTGAACTACATGAAATCCGATTTGTGCCAATCCGTTTCGAGCTACATTCGTATGTGGTTTGGAATCCTATTCAAATCGCAGTCTGACCGCTCAGAATGGATTTAGCGTAGCTTTTTCACGTCCTCTCGCCACGTAAAACGTAAACACGTCAGACATTTTCGTAAAAAACATGCTGAACGTCTTTGCAGAAACAAGCTTGTGTCGTTGCAAGTGCAAGTGAAGTGGAAAAACACCATATATTGCTAGTATACGCACCTCTTTGAGTAGCGGAGACGGCAGCACGGAATAAAGCCGCACATTCCAGCTTACTGTGTTTCTGATGCTGCCTCACAAGACAAAATATAATACAGCGCAACCGCGACGGCAGCATGTTGTCACTTGTTGTCTTGTTGTTTTTAGCGTAGGCATAACATCGCAACGGCATTACCATAGAAACCAATGCACATTCCGTAAAACGAAAACGCGCGTATGGACACACAAATCTGAAATGAACCATTGCGATACACTGTGTGGACAGTCAGTTATTCAAATCAGATTCCATCCAGATATGCACAAAATTGGATTTGGGCTGACAGTCTGAACGAGGCTAAAGATGTTCATTTGAGAATCATTGTGTCCAGATGGAGTAGAACAAGATGCATTGATTCGGTGATCCAGTCATAAGGAGTTTGTGTGCTACTGCTAACAGCTGGAATGGAAGAATATCAGTTAATAATGATTTAAAGGGGTCATATGATGCGATTTCAAGTTTTCCTTTCTCTTTGGAGTGTTACAAGCTCTTGGTGCATAAAGAAGATCTGTAAAGTTGCAAACACTAAAGTCTCAAATCCAAAGAGATATTCTTTATAAAAGTTAAGAGTCAGCCACACCTACCTAAAACGGCTCGTTCCAACACGCCCCCATGTCAACATATTCTGTTACACCAAATACACAAAATAATGATCTTTAAAAAAGCATCATATGACCCCTTTAAATTTCAGTCTGTTCCTTACAGAAATCTATCAGATGGGTTAAGACGACTTGCATATGGTCAGTTTTGTTTTGCCATTTTTGGAACTGTCATATGGAAACAAGCTGATCTTCAAACATTGACCGTTTGTGTTCTGCAGAAAAGATTTAGAATGGTTTCGAATGAAATGTTGGTGAGGTAAATAATGGCAGCTTTTTGGTGACTGTCCCTTTAAAGGATTTGAACATTTATACATGCTAATAATATTCAGTAAGAATGAATTAATATACTAAAATGACTCTGTTCACAGGTCCAAAGGCCCGCTTGATGCTTCGATACCCAGATGGCCAGAGGGAACAGATAGCACTGTCTGCTAGAGCTAAACTCATGGTGGGTATAACGTCTCATGATGATTTTTAAAGTTTTTTTTATTAATTTTTTTGCCATTGCCAACTTTGTCACTGTTAGGCATGTGACCGTATGAATTATTCATATCATGATAATTGCTGAAACTTTTACTGTGGTAAAAGGTTCACAAGATAAGCAAATACAAGATAACACAGACCATTCAAAAAAGCAAAATACAAAGTGAATACAAAAATCTGTTTTAAAAGATGTAAATCCTGTTTGTCAGTACTTTCTTCTCCATAAAAAGCTGTTGTCAGAAGTTGTGCAGCATTACTTTTGTGTATTGGGGCATTTCTGCTCTTTCTCAAGCGCTACCTACTGTCAAAAAGCTGGTACATTTTAACTGGTTGATGGAAAAGAGCCTAGAACACACATTTCTAGATTTGTGAAATTCAGTTTGAATAAGTTATCTAGAATTAATCATGGTATTATAAAGTGTTCACAATAACAATACAGCGCTTTAAGGCTGTGCAATTTGGGGGGTATTGAATAATATTCAGCTAAAACGTAACACCAAAATGTGACTCGCCCCTACCAATTTATTGAAAACCTTATTTCTGTTAAAAAGGAAAAAAAGAAGATTGCAGCAGGAGATGTCTAATACAGAAACATTTTCAAATGTGTGTGAATTCTGATTTTTTTTTTTTTTTTTTTTTTTGGGGGGGGGGGGGGGATTTTGGAGATGTAGCCTTCATTTTCTTCCTCTGTTCTTGTTTGTAGGCACTGGTGAGACACGTTCAGTCTAAGGGATTCCCAAATGAACGCTTCGAACTTGTCACCAACTTCCCCCGCCGAAGACTCGCTCACTTGGACTATGACATCACACTGCAGGAAGCAGGACTGTGTCCGCAGGAGACTGTGTTTGTACAGGAAAGGAATTAGCCCCCTCCCCTTGTAGATAAATCACACCCCCTCCTGTCCTGTCATTTGTGCCCTAGAAAGACTGAATTGACTGTGCCCTTTTACCACTTGTCTTTTTTTCTTTTTCTTTTTTTTATAATAAGTCCAGGATACTCCGAACATTTGGTATTTCATAGGGGACCGTCCCTTGCGCTGCATTTGTCAACGTATTTATTTACAAACAACTTGGCACATCCCATCCTATCTGGGTCTAATTCTTGAAGACCGTACATGTCCATGAGTTACGCTCATATTGATCTGGAAATTAAAAGGGTTTTACAGATGGCGTTGATGTAGGGAAAACATTGTGTATCATGTATATGCAAAGTTTCTAAGGATTGAACATCAGTTCCAAAGTGACTACAGTTCCTGTTAAAATCATCTGAGCAGGTTGGGATCCTATTGAACATGGGCTCAGGTGATGAATTGGGATGAATGTTTATTATTTAGAGGTAAACCCTCACATATCTCATCTGCAATGTGCAGGGATGGAAGAAGTAGTGACATTTAGCTATAGTAAGTTTCTATCTCCTTTTTTTATATACTGCATCATTTCCACAAAAAACTGATTCTCAAATATAATCATTGAAACAAAAGGGACAGCTGGTCCTCTGGAGTATTTCTTCAATAACTTATTCGATTTCTCTTGTTTAGTGACATTATTTTTATCAAGAATATGCGTTTTGAGCAGAATCCTCCAGATGGGAGCTTGAATATCTCATATGTGGCATATGAAGGAGTGGAAGGATCTGGTTGTCTTTTTATGCATTTAGGGCAACTTTTTATTTTTGCATACAGAATCAGATTCTTAGGTTTAGCTTAGTAATGCACCAATATTGTGAACAGTATGAGTGCATGAATGTCGCCACTGGGGGGGCAGACAAATACTCAAAAGTACCTGTAGCATTTTTCTCATAGATATCTATATGTAGATACCACATTAGCAGCTGATAGCCCAAGTCATGCACCATATTGTAATGGTAAAACCTAGTTATTCACATGTAAGAATATCTATTTGTTTAGGATCTGATTTTCACAGGATATTTAGGTTATCATTAGTGCTAAATAATGCTGCATATGGTAAATAAAAAAGAATATCTGTTAAAGCTCTTATAAATATTACTGATCATCAGAGAACCCTACTGTAGAGATCGATGATTTTTACAACCATATGCTGCACATTTTGTGGCATTTTTGGTGAAAATTCATTGGGTTTGTTGGTGCGAGTGATGAGCAGCCTCTGAAATGTTGACCATTCCAAGTGGACCGTTCCATTGACATGTTTGGCGCAGTTGAATGAGGTACCTGAGACATTTGCTAGCGTATGGGTTTGCATAAACACCACTGCAGAGATTTATATACAGTACTGTTAAAAAGATTGAGATCAGTTTTTTCCCCCCGACAAGGATGCATTAAATTGATCAAAAGTGACAGTAAAGGCATTTATAATGTTACAAAAGATTTCAAATAAATGCTGTTCTTTTGAACTTTCAATTCATCAAAGAATCCTGAAAAAAAAAAAAAACACGATTTCCTCAAAAATATTAAGTAGCACAACATTACTGGTAAGAAATGTTTCTTAAGCAGCAAATCAGCATATTAGAATGCTTTCTGAAGGATCATGTGACACTAAAGACTGGAGTAATGGCTGCTAAAAATTCAGCTTTGGCATCACAGAAATTACATATTCTAATAAAAAAACTGCCATTTTAAATCGTAATAATATTTCACAATTTTACTGTTTTGCTATTTGCCTTAATATCCCTGTGTTCTTTCCTGCTCTTGCTAAAATTTTAAAGTTGTGATATCCAGGCCTGGAAACAACAAATATTTAGATATTTAAAAATATTTGGTCACTGATTATCAATGTAGTTAGGTTTGGTTGTAATTAATTTAATCAGCTTTAAGTTGCTCTCATGATTGAAGGCAAAGTCAAGAAGTCAGATTTTGCCTGGAGCAGGAAAACAGCTAAATGTTAAATATGATTTACAGAAGAGATTAAACAAAGGGAAAAAGGAAACATCAAGCAGTTCCAGATGACAGGATGTTTCAAGGACAAGATATGTTTCCTCTGAAGTTCAATGAGACACTCCTGAAACACAAGAAACAGCTTGAGTTTGAGATCCAGTCCCTCATGAACAGGGTGTAGGTTTCTGTCATAACCATATTTATTACAGCCAGGGATCTTAATGAGTTATCATACTGTATTATTGCACAATATTGTGACTCCCATCACGACATTCAGAAACATTGAGGTTGTCATTCATTAAGTATAAAATCTTAATACAGAAATCACAGTTCAGATTAGGCCTGGATCAAATGATGTTGAGCAACCAAAAACTGTAGTGTTGAAATTAAAGGATGAAAAATAATGCGGTAGTTTAATTTCTACTAATCTTTAATCTCAGAACTGTATGAAAAAAGAAATCTAATTGGACTTTCTGGCAGTGACATGATTGAATCAGTAGGTGGTGCCGAGCGAGTCCATGATTCGTTCACTCAATTAGGCATAACGACCGATTAGAGAACGAAACACTTTTGACTTTACTTCTTGCAGGCAGTTCACAATCATTTATTATGGCTTAAAGGGTTAGTTCACCCAAAAATGAAAATTAGCCCATAAATTACTCACCCTCAAGGCATCCTAGGTGTATATAACTTTCCTCTTTCAGACGAATCCAGTTGGAGTTATATTAAAAATGGTATGTGATCTTTCAAGCTGTTTAATGCCACTCAGTGGGTGTTGCATGCACCAGTCCAAAAGAAGTTAAATAAAAAGCGCCCAGCCATAAAAAAAAGTCTCACACGACTCCAGGGGGTGAACAAAGGCCTTCTGTAGCGAATCGATGTGTTTTTGTAAGAAAAATATCCATATTCAAAACGTAATAATCACTTTAATATAGCTTGCGCTCATTGTTGTACACTGGAAGCAGTTCCGGGCGGATGACGTATGAGGTCAGCTTTGCGCAGAAGCTCAGAAGTGACGAACACGGAAGCGCAGGGGAGAGATCAAAACAAAACAACTGTCACTAATTAGAAGTACAAAACGAGGATTTGTAAAGAAGAATGTCGGAGGATTTCGATATAAGCCAAGAGGAGACTGGTTTTCCTTTGCTAAAGTAAGAACACTTTGCTTCCTTTGCTCCTGTTAACAAACGTTGGTTTTCACGAGACTCACCGGCGCATGAGCAATGCTGAACTCATACGTCATCCGCCCAGAACTGCTTCCAGTGTACAACAGTGAGCGCAAGCTACATTAAAGTGATGATTACATTTTGAATATGGATATTTTTCTGGCAAAAACGCATTGATTCGCTACAGAAGGCCTTTGTTCACCCCTTGGAGCCGTGTGAGACACGTTTTTTTAATGGATGGGCGCATTTTATTTAACTGCTTTTGGACGAATTTGGTTAATAAGATTAATAATTAGGCTTCTGTTTGTGTATTCATAGTTCATATTTTTAATTATTATTATTTTTTGTGATGTTACATTGATTCTCAGTTTCTTTGTTCAGTATTTAACTTCTCTGAATCAATATTATGTTCAGGGGGCCCAGAAAACATAGCGGTGCCCCTGAGCCCATGTATTGATTTTTTCTGCCCTACCTGTGCTCTCTGTTTAGACCTTTTATCCACTGTACTCATGTAACAGGTATGGAAAATATTATACACATTTCATATATAGAATTACACAAAAAATTGTAATCTATAGAGGGTATGAACTGACGTCACTTTCCCACCGGAACACACCCCCTCAGCTGGACTGAGTGGCAAAAGAGCGTGGCACATCTCTGAATCAATATTATGTTCAGGGGGCCCAGAAAACATAGCGGTGCCCCTGAGCCCATGTATTGATTTTTTCTGCCCTACCTGTGCTCCCTGTTTAGACCTTTTATCCACTGTACTCATGTAACAGGTATGGAAAATATTATACACATTTCATATATAGAATTACACAAAAAATTTTAATCTATAGAGGGTATGAACTGACGTCACTTTCCCACCGGAACACACCCCCTCAGCTGGACTGAGTGGCAAAAGAGCCTACTGCATGACTGGATTTAATAGGGAAGCTGCGAAAACGCGAGTAAAACAAAAAAAACTAAAGGTTGTTGGACTCGATAGTGTTCCTTAGAACTTACCAAAGATCCAGTGGTCCATGGATATTGATATGCAGCCAGGAATCGTGTTTCCTGACATTTATATGTGTCTGATTTTGACGTCGGGGAAATACATAAAGCAAATTTGGCTGTGAACGCATTTTGTAAATACAAAATAGCTTGGTCTTAGTCCGGGTGATCAATGTTATATACTATATATATATATATATATATGTATATACTGTATATATACTTATATATACTTAACTTATGTAGTTTTTGTCAAGTGTTTATTTAAAAACATCCAGTTATGCAGAATATAAGATGGTAAATATTTAAATGATGAGTTGTCAATAATGATATATAACAATACAATATACAGGGTATGATTTTACTGCAAAATTCAACATATTAACATAAAATGATAACTGCAAATCCGTGTTTTGCTGCCTGGAGTTCATTTGTTTCTTTGAATTGCAGGGATCCATTTGCTTCTCTTTTCTGTAGCTTTCGGCAGTCTATAAAAATATGCCTTAGACTTCTTGTCAAATCTATGGGCCAAATTTACTAACAGATTGTGCCAGCACAAACTGTCTTTTGGCGTTAAAATAGTACTGTCAGGATGTACTAAAGACGCGCAAAAAGGCGTGAAAAGACAACCAAGATTGCATATATTATATCACTCTTGTCTGGACACACTCTGCAGTGGGCATGATCCATCTGGGAAGCCAACAAGCCCCATCACCAGCTCGCTCACCATATACCTCACTCACTTTAAGGAAGTTATTGGACAAACAGTCGAGTCTCCTCCACCACGAGTGATTATGTGTTGCGGTTCCGCACTCTTGCAGCCAACAGTAGCTGGAATGAGAAGCCGCTCCTTACCACATTCAGACAAAGGCTCAATGTCAACATCTGCCAGCAAATGGTTATATATGATGATCTTGTGGGGTTGGAAAATTTCATCCAAAAGGCCATCCACATCTCTCAACACCTCAGAGCCTGTAATATGTACCTACCTGCTGCATCTCCTTCACCCGCTACCCCATCTGCCACTCCTCCAGCACCAGAACCCATGCATATTGACTCATACCACCTCACTTGAGCGGAGAATCATCAACGGTATCTGCTTGTACTGTGGAGCAACAGGACATATGAAATCGGCCTGCCCGGTCCATCTACTATGCCCAGCAGTGAGAATGCTTCAGTTGCAACCCAATCTGTTTTAGTGCAAGCCTCATCTTGCTAAATCTCCTCCGAGAACTCAATCTAAGGAGAAAGAACTGTCAACATCCATTGGATGTTTACACCATCCTGGGAAAACCACTGGGCAAAGGCAAGATCCTGTATTGCTCTTTCCAACATCATGCTTCGCATCTGATGTCTACAATAAGAGCCCATCTCATTTCTGGTGCTGGAAGGGTCAACTGCCGACATCATCCTGGGACACCCGTGGTTAACACAGCATTCACCCATGGTGGACTGGAATACTGGTGAGATCCTACAATGGAGTGAGTACTGTCTTCAGAATTGTGTTTCGTCGGTTCCCAAGTCACCTGAACCCCCTTCATCGTCCAACCTGGCCTAGTGGCCCAACATGGCTTGGGAGGTCTCCCAATTTATCAAGAGCTGCTCAGTCTGTGCCATCTCCAAAACTCTCAGACACTTACCTCAAGGCAAACTGGATCCATTACCCATTTCTCGCCGGCCCTGGTCCCACCTGGGTGTGGATTTTGTAACAGATCTTCCTCCTTCAGACTCTCATACCTGTATATTGGTATGGTTTTGGACAGGTTTTCCAAAGCCTGTAATCTCATACATTGCAAGGGACTACCCACCACCTTCGAGACAGCCAAGCTTCTCTTTCAACATGTCTTTCGAAATTATGGACTACCCGAGCACATCTTATCAGACCTGCAGTTTATATCCAGGGTCTGGCAAGCCTTCTTCCAGCTCCTCTGAGTTTTTGTCAGTCTATCGTCTGGATATCATCCCCAAACCAATGGCCAGGCTGAACGTAAGATCCGGGAGATTGGGAGATACCTCCAATCCTACTGCCATGACCACCAACACATCTGGAGCCATTTTCTACCCTGGGCCTGTAGAAGATTTTTATTAATCAAAATATGAATTAAACGAGTATAATCAATGTGAGTATAGCCATGTATGTAATCTACTATTATGATCATGTGTCTCTTGTATGTAAGGAGGCCCACTGGAGGGTGTAATGTGTAATCAAGTTATTCTACCATTATAACCATGTATGTAAGGAGGCCTTTAGGAGAGTAATCAAGTTATTCTGCTATTATGAACATGTTTCCTGAGTAAAATATATACATTGTATGGGGGTAAAAAGACTATGTTGAACAGGCCTTTGGGAAAAACTGTATAAAAGAGTGTGCAGACACAGACTCTGAGATTCTCTGCAGAGTTTCTTAGCTTTATTGTCTCTGATAATAAAGTCTATCTTCTGGCATCAAAACCTCACAACTTTGAGAGTGATTTCTCACAGAAGCGGCAGATGCCACCACAGGCCGAGTACGCACAAAACTCTCTTCGGCAAAATACCACTGGCCTGACCACTTTCCAGGGCATTCTCAGCTTCCAACCATCCGGACTCAATACATGCCCATCTGCAGCAGGCAGTTCGGAGACACAAAAGCCGGGTTGATACTCGCCACTCCAACGCTCCCCAATACCATCCGGGTCAAAAGGGACATTCATCTCCGGCTGCCTAGTCGTAAGCTGAGTCCCTGCTTTATAGGTCCATTCACCATCAGGAGGCAGATCAACAACGTAACATACAAACTTAACTTACCACCTGACTATCGCATTGCACCTACCTTTCATGAATCCTTGCTCAAACCCTTCACTAACTGCTTGTTTTCTCCTCCCACAGGTTCTGGCGAGCCTGACATACCTCCTCTTCCTCCTGAGATCGCTGAGGAATAGGGCATCTATCGAGTAAACACCGTCCTCGACTCCCGGAGGTGAAGTGTCCAAGTCGCAACATCTAACTACTCGGGTGCCTCAGGGCTCAGTTCTTGGACTACTTCTCTTCTTTGTCTATATGGCATCACTAGGTTCTGTCATTCAGAAACATGGCTTTTCATATCACTGCTATGCTGATGACACTCAACTCTACCTCTCATTCCATCCTGATGATCCGACGATAGCTGCTCGCATCTCAGCTTCTCAAACAGATATTTCTTGCCATCACCTTCAACTCAACCTTGCCAAGACAGAACTGCTTGTGATTCCAGCAAACCCATCATTTCATCACAATTTCACCATCCAGTTAGGCATATCAACCATAACTCCATCAAAAACAGCCAGAAACATTGGTGTTGTGATTGATGATCAGCTGCTTTTCTCAGACCACATTGCTAAAACTACCCTGTCTTGCAGATTTGCTTTATTCAACATCATGAAGATCAGGCTCTTTCTTTCGGAGCATGCTTCACAACTCCTTGTTTAAGCTCTTGTTCTGTCCAGGCTGGACTACTGCAATGCTCTCTTGGCAGGTCTTCCAGCCAGTTCTATCAAACCTTTACAATTATTCCAGAACGCCGCTCCAAGATAAATTTTTAATGAGCCGAAAAGAATGCACATCACACCTCTGTTTATCAATTTGCACTGGCTACCAAGAGCTGCTCGCATAAAGTTAAAGGCATTAATGCTTGCCTACAAAACCACCACTGGCTCTGCACCCCTTTACCTAAATTCATTACTTCAGACCAGGCAGGTGCCCACATAGACATGAAAGGGGGCTTGATTTCCTGCCCTTTTTCTTCCTCGAGAGAAAGAATCCTTTTTTCTGGGGAGTTTATTTTATTTTTTCAAATAAATGAATATATATGCGTGTGTGTGTGTGTGTGTTTCTGTTTGCGCACCCTGTCAAACTAATAAAAAAATCAAAATATCAGGTTGGGTCAGAAAATGTTAAGACTTTCTCCCCTCCGCATCTCCGCGCAGCACAGCAGTGTAGCACACATTGATCTGCACATGCACATCACTGACAGGCAGAGAGCTGAACTAAGCTACCTGTGCCTCAAATTTACAGCTAATTATCCAAAAGACAAAATGCAATTATAGTTAATTTGTCGTTAACATCCATGATTCATGAGAGCTACCATGCAAGTTAGCTAAAGTTTAGCTAAGGCAATAGGAAGTCTAGTAGTTTAGACCAGTGCACCTTCTTTCACAGCATAATTCAGTTTATTAAAATGCATTTAGAATGATCACAAAATTCAAGATATGTTTATATATATATATATATATATATATATATATATATTTTATATATTTATATAATTTCATATAGTTAATCAGTGTCACATGGAGACTGACATTTTTCCACCAAAAAGCAGCATGATTACAAATGTGATATTCATTTTGTACAGCAGTTCAATAAACAAGAATTTAATATTAAAACACTTACGGTTTAGACACAATATTGACTATTTGCTCTATTTCTCCCAACAAATATAATTCCAATTTGCGTCTCTGAGCAACATGATGCTGTTTTGTTCCTTTTGTGACTCACTTACAAGTGACTTGCTTCCACCTACTGACAGTTTTAATTTCAGATTTAAAGTATCTTTTCAGGATATTACTTATTGGACCAAAAGACAGTACACAGAATCTCGTGGATTACAATTTATAAAGGTAAAAATGCCCATAAAAGGTAAAAATTATGCATGATAGATAGATAGATAGATAGATAGGCCTAGATAGATTTTCTTATAGAATCTTATTTGTTTGTTTGTTTGTTTATTTATTTAAGCTTAATTTTGAGTAATTTGGCCCTTCATAATAAAATGTGTAGTTCATCATTATTAAGTGTGGTAGTCCTTTTTTTCATGTCACATACAAATTGATAGCACATTACATATTGAAAGACTGTGTTTGCAAAACTTGTTAACCAATTATTGTTTAAGCTATCAGAAACAAGCAGAACCATCAAAGTATCTGCAGATCTAAATAATCATATGTAGGGGCTTTTTTCAGATGCTTGCTATGTTTACAAGCTGTTTTTTGGAATGAAAATACTTACATTAATTTGAACTCTTAACACTTAGAAATAGTAATTTAATATAAATTGACCAGAACTTGAAAAATACTTCACCACACGGTATGAAGCAAAACAACAGAAGCCCCGAACAATTATTCTCCCCGAGTTACCGTCTTCTGCCATTTTGGAGAGTACCCCAGAACGTAATCAACATAATCATCATTGTTTACATTCAGCATGTGCGCGATTACGATTACGATTCCTCTAAAAAACTGTTTATTTGGGCATGAAGCCTCTCCTCCACTGACATCCATAAAAAAAGCAGCCTCTGGTCTCCTTTCCCATGTACTGCCAGACCGGAAGCGTTAGCATTAGCCGTTACACTTTTTTTGCTAAAGGTTGCAGGCTTGCCTTCTAGTGGCTTTGGCCTTAGTAATCCTAAAGACATTGATTAGCTTGTTCAGGTGTGTCTGATTACGGCTAGAGCTAAACTCTGCAGGACAGCGGCACTCCAGACCAGGACCGACGTTGCCTATCCCTGCTCCAGACACTTGATTGGACTGACATATGTAGTTCTCTATTAAAAATCTTTGGTTACTTCAGTGAACTCTTTGATGTTATTATTACTGAATGACGACTCTATGGCCCTGTCCCAAATCGGACCCTAAATCCTTGCGGTCTTCCAATTGTGCACAAACATCTACATTAAAGACCTGGACTATAGTGACTGAGGAGAACTCAACATCTCAATCACAAATCAAAGACCTGAACTCAGAGTGAACACAGTTGACTTCTCCTGCCCTCCCCACCACCTGTGTGTATGTACCTTTGACATATAAGTCTGACATACCATAAAACATTTGATCATTTGTGTGTGTGTACTTGTTTATGCTACCAAATGTCCCCACAAGGATAGTAAAACCTACAATTTTTGACAGACTTTTGGGACAGACTTGTGGTCTCCACAAGGGAAGAAAATTATTAAAAAGAGTAAACGATGTTTATCTGAAAGTGTAACAATGCAAACAGGTTTTCTGTAAGGGGTAGGTTTAGGGTTAGGGGATAAAAAATGATCGTTTGACCAGTATAAAAGTAATAGAAGTCTATGGAAAGTCCCCACAATCCACAGAAACAAACATGCGTGTGTGTGTGTTTTTACCTGCTGCATAATATGTGCTCGTTTGAAAAGAGACTGCAGGGTTAAGTGGGGTGGGAGAGGGATTAAAATAAAAAAATAAAATAATTATATTATATTATGTTCACTTCATAACATTTTATGCTGCATTTCATGTTATTTTTATATTTTACTTAAATTAACAAAGGCATATGGTATTGAATGTCACATGTCGTCAAATAAATAAATAAATGAATAGACAGACAGACAGACAGACAGACAGAAAGATAGATTTTATATATTTTATATTATATTTAAATATAATAGATTTAGATTTTATATTATATCTCGTTTTATATCTATTTATTATTTCTTACAACATTCCGTGATTAAATTAAAGTTCAATACTTTTTTTGTACGCGAAGCTTTATAAATTAACGTTCAGAATCTGTGTAAGTGGAGGAGACTTTTATTATTGCTCCTTATTTCTACCCTTGGCAAATGACCCTGTCACACCCCGCTCAGGTTGATTAACCCGGAAGTACCCACGCGGCACTCCGTCCGGTTCTGCGGGCTCAAGGGGAGAAACGC
>NW_015506045.1:535695-539554 GCF_001515645.1 Sinocyclocheilus grahami | reverse complement strand
TTTTTTTCATGTCACATACAAATTGATAGCACATTACATATTGAAAGACTGTGTTTGCAAAACTTGTTAACCAATTATTGTTTAAGCTATCAGAAACAAGCAGAACCATCAAAGTATCTGCAGATCTAAATAATCATATGTAGGGGCTTTTTTCAGATGCTTGCTATGTTTACAAGCTGTTTTTTGGAATGAAAATACTTACATTAATTTGAACTCTTAACACTTAGAAATAGTAATTTAATATAAATTGACCAGAACTTGAAAAATACTTCACCACACGGTATGAAGCAAAACAACAGAAGCCCCGAACAATTATTCTCCCTGAGTTACCGTCTTCTGCCATTTTGGAGAGTACCCCAGAACGTAATCAACATAATCATCATTGTTTACATTCAGCATGTGCGCGATTACGATTACGATTCCTCTAAAAAACTGTTTATTTGGGCATGAAGCCTCTCCTCCACTGACATCCATAAAAAAAGCAGCCTCTGGTCTCCTTTCCCATGTACTGCCAGACCGGAAGCGTTAGCATTAGCCGTTACACTTTTTTTGCTAAAGGTTGCAGGCTTGCCTTCTAGTGGCTTTGGCCTTAGTAATCCTAAAGACATTGATTAGCTTGTTCAGGTGTGTCTGATTACGGCTAGAGCTAAACTCTGCAGGACAGCGGCACTCCAGACCAGGACCGACGTTGCCTATCCCTGCTCCAGACACTTGATTGGACTGACATATGTAGTTCTCTATTAAAAATCTTTGGTTACTTCAGTGAACTCTTTGATGTTATTATTACTGAATGACGACTCTATGGCCCTGTCCCAAATCGGACCCTAAATCCTTGCGGTCTTCCAATTGTGCACAAACATCTACATTAAAGACCTGGACTATAGTGACTGAGGAGAACTCAACATCTCAATCACAAATCAAAGACCTGAACTCAGAGTGAACACAGTTGACTTCTCCTGCCCTCCCCACCACCTGTGTGTATGTACCTTTGACATATAAGTCTGACATACCATAAAACATTTGATCATTTGTGTGTGTGTACTTGTTTATGCTACCAAATGTCCCCACAAGGATAGTAAAACCTACAATTTTTGACAGACTTTTGGGACAGACTTGTGGTCTCCACAAGGGAAGAAAATTATTAAAAAGAGTAAACGATGTTTATCTGAAAGTGTAACAATGCAAACAGGTTTTCTGTAAGGGGTAGGTTTAGGGTTAGGGGATAAAAAATGATCGTTTGACCAGTATAAAAGTAATAGAAGTCTATGGAAAGTCCCCACAATCCACAGAAACAAACATGCGTGTGTGTGTGTTTTTACCTGCTGCATAATATGTGCTCGTTTGAAAAGAGACTGCAGGGTTAAGTGGGGTGGGAGAGGGATTAAAATAAAAAAATAAAATAATTATATTATATTATGTTCACTTCATAACATTTTATGCTGCATTTCATGTTATTTTTATATTTTACTTAAATTAACAAAGGCATATGGTATTGAATGTCACATGTCGTCAAATAAATAAATAAATGAATAGACAGACAGACAGAAAGATAGATTTGATATATTTTATATTATATTTAAATATAATAGATTTAGATTTTATATTATATCTCGTTTTATACATTTTATGCTGCATTTCATGTTATTTTTATATTTTACTTAAATTAACAAAGGCATATGGTATTGAATGTCACATGTCGTCAAATAAATAAATAAATGAATAGACAGACAGACAGACAGACAGACAGAAAGATAGATTTTATATATTTTATATTATATTTAAATATAATAGATTTAGATTTTATATTATATCTCGTTTTATATCTATTTATTATTTCTTACAACATTCCGTGATTAAATTAAAGTTCAATACTTTTTTTGTACGCGAAGCTTTATAAATTAACGTTCAGAATCTGTGTAAGTGGAGGAGACTTTTATTATTGCTCCTTATTTGTACCCTTGGTGAATGACCCTGCAGCGCTCAGGTTGATTAACCCGGAAGTACCCACGCGGCACTCCGTCCGGTTCTGCGGGCTCAAGGGGAGAAACGCTGAAGCACCATGGCTCTGTTCTAATCGCGTTTATTAAGAGAAGTGTGATCAATTTACCGGCAATCCGTCACCATCCGCGCCTTAAAAATGGACCTCCAGTCAAGAGGCTTGTCCTGGGGGCATCAACTTTGTCAGTAGTAACATCTGGAAACTGTATTTATTATTTTTTTCCCCCCATACTGTCACTTTTTCTCGCCTTTGCACGCTACATGGGATTTAAACCTAAAGTGTCAGCAGCTAGCCAACACTTCTCACTTGATTAACCCAAATATCCCTGTGGAAACCAAGACGCCCTCTGTTAGTAACAAAAAAAACAAACTTTCAAGAAACACGTTGACGAAGTCTTGCCCTCAAGTTTTCCCATTTGTCTGCGGCGCCGGGTGAGTAATCCTACTGTCTATGCTAACTTTGATAGCCGCGTTTAAACCGATAATCGCAGGGGCCAAGCGGGCCTAGATTGATCCTCACGACGGGTTTAATGTTGATGTGTGCTCACGTATCAAACATTTTCTTCATAAAACGCTTTTCTTTTAACTTGTCACTGATTATTTTCCCAATGTCCCTCCCTAATAAGCCGGTTATGTGTTTCTGGGGCTTTATTTCCCAGCACTTCGCTTTTTACGGTTTCACACATTCATATTGCTCATATTTCTGGGAGTCGGTCATCTGAAATTTGGGGAACATATAACCTCGGCACAGTTTTGTCCCGTCCCGTTGAGGTTTCCATGGCCTATGGACCGTGGATGGCTTGTTCTCTGGTGTTTGAGGAGCGTTTGTGACCGTTAAATGTCTCATGTGACGCGTCGAAGGAATGTCGGCACGCGGACGCTATAATAAGTTTGACCGATTTTTTTCCCCTCAACACTCGATTTTACCGATGTTTTACATACGATACTGTAAACGAACCGGAGCGTCGATCTCACTGACCGTCGGCTTTCACCATGTCATTGATTTAGAGGGGGGTAGCTAACTAGCTAGTGCGGTGAAATCGACACTTCCCTTCACATTTGCTTTGGGCCCGGCTTGAGTTTATAGTTTTCTCAGATGGTTGTCGAGGTGGGTTTTCGTCAGATGGCGTGTGGAGGTCGTTAAATCTTGGTTCGGGAATAAAACTATGTTTTTATGGTATGGAAAGTGGAGTGGATCTGAACGTGTCAGTGCCATATGCAGGCTAGCGCTGTTCGCCACACCGGCTGTGCATCATGGCTGCGCTGTGACACGTCTGTAGGAGCAGATCGCTGCTTTCCTCACACTTCTGGGAACCCAGTGTGCACAAAACTCAACATTTGGAAAATGTTACCCTAGTGGTTTCTCTCTTTTTTTTTTTTTTTAGCTCTACCTATTTGTTTTGCAATGAGTTAAAATCAATTTGGATGTAGGAGTTTCAGTATATGAAGGATTTTATAATTAATCAGCCTGGTTCGTTAATTTATTTCCTCGTGGCTCCGTCATATGAACGACCATAGTGGGTTTAGTTGCTTAAAGGTGTAGTTAAACCTCAAAATTAACTTTTCCATTGTGTATTCACCCACTTTCTTCTGTGGAAAACAAAATGTAATACAGATTGACAGTTTCAGTTACACATTACTTTCATTGTGTGGAAAAAAGATGAAGTGGATGGTGAATGTGTAACATCTAATTTTGTGTTATGCAAAAGAAAGTAATTTGAAGGTAATGGTTGATGCAGAGAGTTAGTCAAGTGTGTGTGTGTGTGTTTTATTTATATATATATATATAAAATAGTTTATGTACTTTTAATATAAAATGAGAATTATTATTATTTTATGCTAATTATATAAACATCTTTTA